>NW_007728716.1:105875-122984 GCF_000696425.1 Galeopterus variegatus | reverse complement strand
AGAATATGTATTTGAGCCTGAGCCCCTGTTATCACCGGGGCCTGGGATACTTGATGGCCCTGTTATATTTCTTTCAGTTTAAGTCCCCACCCTGAAACCAGGGAAGAGTCATCGTACTGGGCATCTGCCTCCCACTTACAAACATCTCAAGCCGATGCTGAGGAAATGGGTTTAGGAAGACAAAGCCCATCAGACAACATAATTGGACCTGCACTGGGCAGAGCTTTGTCCAGAGAATCCCACCATCCCCCAGACTCTCAGAGGGTCTTATGGAGCATCAGATCTTGTCATCACAGTCCTCAGACCAGGCCCTTCCTGTCCCCAAATCCATGAGATCATGGCACAGGGCTTTTTTACATGCACTCTCCCCAGTCCCTTCAAAGTTGTGTGATGCTGGGAACCCAAGAGGGTAATTAATAGGCAACACTTTGAAGCCAGAAGAAGAAAGTTGCCCTTCAGAAATTTCGGAAGATTTAGATTAGTCCATGAGCTTTGAGGCTTTAACCACTTGTGTTAAAATTGTAAGCATCAATCAAGAGGTTTGTTTGACCCATCCCTCATCAGCCTCGGCTTTGCAAACACACGGATGGTGTGGTTCTTCCATTCATTCATCTTGTGTGGTGCCATGGGGAAGGAAGTGTGTTCCAGGACCACTTGGAACTTATGGCACTTCTTTTTCAAAACTGTTGCCTCGAATTAAAACTCAACAGATATTTCTTAGAATCTATGTTGTACTTGATTTTGTGACTGCAGAACCCAAGGGGGCCTGGTTTCTGCCCTTCAGGAACTCACAGTGTAGTGGGGAGATAGAAATGCCAACAGGTAATTACCACTGAATACGAAAGTGCTAGAAAGTGGTAAATACAGAATCCTGTGGGAGCTCAGAAAAGAGTGATCGTGTGGGGGTCTCTCTGCTTATTCCACCATGTCCACTCCCTGTCCTTCCCCACTGAGCTCTCTGCCCTAGGAGGCTGACCAGCAAGAGCTGCCTTGACAAACTCCCTCACCTTCTAGTCTCCGGTTGCATGGGTCCATGGAGGACAGCAGTAGGCCATGGGAGGTGGGGGAAGGAGAGTGAGGTGGGGTATCTGTTCCCCTGGCTGCCTCCTTGCTGTGTGGCCTTGGGTTGGCTGCATGCCTCCAGCGAAACCCACAGCTCCCCTTAAGGCAGCCCTCTCCACACTGGCTCTGGGGACCACTCCTCCCTCTGCCTGTCAGGCCTCTGTGGTAACAACACTGCTTTTAGCACCCTGGCTACAGCACTAGCTCTTGTATTTTCCCTATAAGCTGCTCGTACTCCTATAAATGATCCTTTGGTAAGTTTGGCAAGTTATTCTTATTTGAGTGACATTTTTCCTTCTGGGACCCTGACTGGTAGTATATGTTTAATCCTTCTGGGGGTGGAGCAGTGTAGTGACTCACCAGGGAGGCTTCATGAAGGAGGTGACATTGAGATTTGTTTTAAAAGTTAAATAGGAGTTTGTCTAAAATTAAGTTAGCCTAATTTCTCACAACCCAAAGGCAATAAGTTGATCTATCCCCAGGTGTAATGTCTCCATACCAGAAGATTTCCCGTCATCGATGATTGTCTTTGTAAGAAGGACTCATTATAAACAAACAATATTCCCTCATGATGATAGTTGTTCTTTTGACATCTGTGGAATTAAAAAAAAAATTTATAATGAGGAGAACTTCCCTTTAAAATGAATTGCCATTTAATTAATCCCAGTAGCGCCTATGTAGATTTGAAAATAGTACATATGTGTGAAATATTGTTTATTCGGTCTGCAGAGAGTGCTTGGTTCACACATGGATTTGAGAACACCTTGAAAAAATTCTGTGCTCTCTCACCGGGGTCCATGACGAATGTCAGGAACCATAGAGCTAGGCTGAGTCTCTAACAACCTCTTCTCCATCCCCCCACTCCCTCCTGTGTGCGGGCAGCCACATCACCAAATATTAGAGCTGGGAGGAAAACATACAGCGAACTTGATCCAATCACTCTATTTCACAATGAGGAAGTGAAGGCGGAGTTGCAGTCTCAAGGGCCACATAGCTAGTTACGGGCTGAGTTACCAGGAAAGCTTGGGTCCCTTGTGTCCTGGTCTAGAGTTTTTCCTACTATTAAAAATGAAAAAGTGTCATTATCTCATAGTAACATTTTGTGTCAAAAACTTGATCTCCTAGTGTCCTCCAGATTGGGCAGATGGTAAACATTTCCTTCCTCTCCCTACCCTCCCACTCTCTGATCACCCTAGAGTGGAAGGGAGTCGGCTCCTCGCCAAGGACCAATTCCTGCACATGGAGCAGTGGGACTGACGAGGTTTAGCCCACTTCAGATTAATGGCAAGAGTGATTATCTACCTGCACCCCCAATCCCAAGGACCAGAGAGATTTAAGTCAGCTGTGGTCAGAACAGACAGGCGTGGGGCCTAAAAACAGAGGGAGTTCCCGGGTGTGAGGCCAACTGGGTTAGCCCAAGAGGTGCTAGGCTCCATGATCCTCTCTGTGCCCTGTGAAGTAAGAATGCAGACACTGAATCCTGGAGTCTCAGGAGAAGTGACCTGGACTGTAGCATCTGGCCTGGGAAGGCAAGAGGTTGGACCAGATCTCGAATCCCCTGATTTCTTGTCATCCACAGGCTACCACCACACCTGAGTCCAAAAGGTACCTTAGGGGTTGAAGGTGGAACTGTGCCCACCGGAGATAAGTACACTTGCTCATTATATTTCATTCTCTAGGCCAGAAAACAGACAATTGACGGAGCAAGTAGTATAACCTAGACCAGGAGGGCTCTAGCCAAATAGTGAGCAAGTTTAGAGCACAGAGGGATCTTCACAGTGAAAAGCTCCAGATGAGTCTCTGCAATCAGGGGCATCTACATAAATTTGAAAAATATTGTAGCCCGGGCTGGCCCGGTGGCGCACTGCTATAGTGTGCCGCTTGGGAGTGTGGTGGTGCTCCCGCCGAGGGTTCGGATCCCACATACAGACCGGCCGCTCACTGGCTGAGCGAGGTGCGGGTGCAACACCGAGGGTTGCGATCCCGTTGCCGGTCCCGGTCCAGTACGGGCACGACACTGAGGGTTGCGATCCATTGCCGGTCATGAAAAAAAAAAGACAAAAAGGTAAAAAAAAAAAAAAAAAAGAAAAATACTGTAGCCCACTGAAAAATAAATAGCCCTTCTAGGAAATGTGTCTATCTTGGAGTGTTCCACGTGTGGAAGGAACTTGGTCCTATGGGAGTAGTAGTGGATGTTTATTGTTGTCTGCTGAGAGTTACTGAAGACACATAATCTGAATGAGATCTGCTGTGCTGTTACAGTTCTCAGTTCTCCGGTCACTGCTGATTGGCCAGAGATGGACATCTGATCCAAGTTGAGCTGGGATACTACCCATTACATTGGCCATAGCAGATTTTCTGGGAATGGGCACCTGAGCCAAGATAGTCAATCAAAATTCTTTTCTGGGATTGTTTTTTTGGGGGGTGATGTGGGGGGGAGTCATGTCTGGTGACATGAGCCTGAGTGATGCTAGTAGTCATTTTTCTTGCAAGAGATGAAAAGTAACATACTGAGATGACAGCTCAAGAGGGAGTCCTGGTTTTAGTTGACTTTTAGGCCATGAATTTCCACAATTTGGTTATATGAGTAAAAAGTTCTATTTGTCACTTGCAACCCAAAGAATTCTGATTCTAATGTATAAAAACAGTAAATTTCTTGAAAGTCAGCTTCGCGTCTCACCCATTTCAGAATCTCTAGTGTCTGGTGCCACCATATAATTTTCTCTAAGTAAACCCAGAGGGATTTGTTTAAAAATGTTGTTATTCAAGCCTTTATGATTTCAGGCCCATAATGAATGTGAAATATCTGTCTCCAGATCTACCTAGGGAAAGCCATATAGTGAAAATGCCTAGAAAACCTAGTATAACTCCAAAAGGTCTTTTGTGTTTAAGAAACACCTTCACAATTCTAGATCTGGAATTGCTTCTGAGAAGGCAGAGTAAGCCCTGGACAGGCTCAAAACCAAGTCAAGAGAACTAGTCCCAGAACTAGTTGAGAGCTAGTCCCAGAAATTAGAATCCTGAAATTTCCCTGGACCCAGGAGGCAAGGAGGCCACACCATTTGAAAGGGAATCAAATTTAGGAAGAGAAATCACAGAGGCTTGAAGGGTTTTTAGCACAGAGAAATTTGGGGGTAGGGAGGGGAGAAGCCACTGGATGAATAGCTCCAGAGTTTCACTTTCTCCTTGGCCTCTTTTCACATTCATTCATTCATGCATTCATTCATATGTTCCTTGAGTACCTGTTACATATTTGTGCCAGGCACAGTCCCAGTGCCACCACCATAGCTTCTTAGCTCTCCTTTCTATTCCTGGTTCAGGGATGAGGTCCACTGAGGTTCCAGTCAGGTGGTATTGAGTGTGGCAGAGGTCTAGGGAGGGTGGACAGTCATCCTGTAGAATGGGAGGTGAATATGGGTGGGCAGTGGGTGGATCTGTCCAAAGCAGGGCCCCAGCTGAGCCCTGGGCTAGGGCCAGAGCTCCTGGGAAGGCAGATTGATCAGAACAAGGCAAGGGATACCAAACATTATAAACTTTTAGAACTTTCAAAGACCTGAGCAAAATACATATTCCATTCTTACTGTTATTCCCTAGAGTGTATCTTTCCTTAGGAACAGTCTGTGAAAATCTTCTCCTGCTCGTTTAAGTTGCCCATTTATTTTTGAATCTGCTGATTTTCAGTCTTACTGTTATTCCCTAGAGTGTATCTTTCCTTAGGAACAGTCTGTGAAAATCTTCTCCTGCTTGTTTAAGTTGCCCATTTATTTTTGAATCTGCTGATTTTCAGTGATTTCCAAGCATGTAAAGGAGATAAAGAGAGGCTCGCCTGTAATATATTTTCTATAACAAAGCTCTCACGTGCCTATCCAAAAGGAGAAATTAGATGAGTTTAGAGTGAATTCCCAGTAGTAATGCAAAAGATACACTATCCCAAGCTGTAGAAAGAAAACATAGTTTGATTAACAAAGAGAGACTAACCTTCACGTCATTCACAAAGGAAACAGTGGGCAGCAATGAACCCACCATCATGACAGTCCTGTACTGATTATCATTGGGTCTGACACTCCTAAAGAAAATGTTCAGTTATATAGGTAGGTTTCTCTAAATTTAGACTGCAGTTCTATAAATGAGCTTCATTCAACTGTTAAAGAGGTCTACAACGTTATGATGATGATGTTATTTAATGATAGAAAAAGAAACATTACAATAAAAAATATTTACTGGGTTGGAATTGAGTTGGGTTTTTTTTGTTTATTTGCTGAACCATGGACTCTGATGTTATAACACTACACTCTAACCAACTAAGCTAACTGGTCAGCCCTTGGAATCAAGTATTTAGACTCCAGGTATAAAGAGTCATTTTCTGGGATAACATCTAGCAGCATTATGTTAAATGAGGCATTTAATAAATTAGGTATTTAAAATAAGTAAATAAAAAAATGTATTTAATACAAATAAATTTGTATTTAATACAAATTAAGTATTTGTGGGTATGCTAGAGCGGTGCTTCTTAACTTTTTTGGATTTGGGTCACTTTGAAGATATTTACACACAATCATATAATTTTTCATACAATTGCAGGACTCCGTGGGCCTGTTGAATTACATCTGAACCTTTCCTCTGCAGAGTCCTACAGGGTTTGAGCACTTGTGAAATGTAATGTAGAAGACTTAGTTTGGGATTCTGCTTCTGGTAATGGCAGACTAGTTTATAGCCAACCCAATTTCCCAGTAGGAAAAAAAATAGTGAAACTGAATTTAAAAAAAAAAATTGAAGGCTTTGGAGAAGTATGAAGGTAGCCAAGACTGAAGAATATTCTGGAGAGAAGGGAAACCCATTGAGGTGAGCCTGATATTCTAAACTGCATATCCCTTCAAGGCATTTCTCTTTGATTCTTAAGTAACAAGGACACAGAGCTTGAGAAACCAAGCAGAAAGTGACTTCTAAGAGACAGAGAATTTAAGCAGCACTTTTATCAGTTTCTCATGGCTGGGGAGACAAAAATTGGAGTTTAAGGCTACAGAGACAGCAAAAACTTGAGAAGCCAAAATCCTGCAGAGAAATGAGATAGTCTACACCAGTTATCTCCTTGAGGCATTCACTGATCAAAAAGAGATAATTAAGGGATAAAGTTGCCAAACAGCTTTCTCACAGAGCTGGAGAGATAAAAATTGGATTTCAGGATCTTCCAAGGAGGAGAGACCCTGATAAACACACACTCCAAGGAATTCTAAACTGGAAAAATATTCCTCTTAACCACTTTCCAAAATGCCCTAAAACTAAAAATAAAGGCACAATAGATGGGTTTAACAGCATGTCAGAGCCATCTGAGAAAATGATTAATCATCTGGAAGACAGATGAACATAAAATATCCATACTAAATTATGGATTTAAAAAAAAGGTACAGAAGGGGCCGGCCCGGTGGCGCACTGGATAGTGCGCCGCTTGGGAGGCGCGGCGGCGCTCCCGCCCAAGGGTTCGGATCCCACATACGGACCGGTTCCCGCTCACTGGCTGAGCGAGGCACGGGAGCAACACCGAGGGTTGCGATCCCGTTGCCGGTCCCCGGTCCGGTACGAAAAAAAAAAAAAAAAAAAAAAAAAAAAAAAAAAAAAAAAAGGTACAGAAAATACAAAACAAAAGCATAAGAGACATATGGGACTAGGTGACAAGACCTAACACACATGTAATAAGAATACCTAAAAAAAGGAATAGAGAGAATGACTTAGAAAAACTACTGTTTCAAGAGGTAAAGGATGAAAGCCATCCAAAATTTATTAAAGACATCAAACCATAGATTTGAGACACATTATAAAACACAGTAGTATGAATACAAAGACAACCACGTATAGGCATATCATAATAAAAATTATAATAGAGGAGAAATATAGAATAAATATCTGAGTAATTCAAAAGAAAATAAAAGAAACACAGAGGAGGGACAACTAGAAAACAAATAGTAAGAAGATAGATATAAACTCAAATGTGAATGATTACATTAAAGAAACTGTAAGCAATACATTTCATTTTCTTTTAAAAATACCCAGTTCTGTGTATTTTTTTTTACAAGCAACAGAAACAGACTAATACAAAACTAAAGCAGTGTTTAGAAGAAAATTTTTAATCTTAAATGCATATGTTAAGAAAAATGAATTATCTAAATTTCCATTTCAAAGATTTAGAAAAGGAACAAAACTAAGACGGTAGAATATATGACAAAATACAAATGAGTAAAAATTAATGAAATTAGAAAGTCATAGAATGTAGAAAATCAACAAATCTAAAAGCTTGTTCTTTGAAAAGTCTAATGAAACTTATAAAGCCCTAGCAAGATTAATCAGAGACAGAGGGAGAGACGGAGACAGAGAAACAGAAAGAAACAGTGAGAGCATACAAATTACCATTATCAGGTCAAAAAATAGGATATCACTGAAGATCCTACTAAAGTAAAAAGATAATAAGTTGGTATTATTAACAACTTTATGTCACAACTTAAAAGTTCACATAAATGAACAATTCTTGAAAACATATTCTTATCAAAACTAACCTAAGAAAAAACAGGAATTTTAAATAGTCTTACTAAAAAATTAAATCAGGAAATAACAGTCATTTCACATGGAAAGCCCCAGGCCAGATGGCTTCCCTGGTGAACTCTTCCAAACATTTAAGAAAGAAATAAAAACAATCTTATACAACAACTTTCATAGAAAAAAAAAAATGAAAGTAATTCCAGCTCGTTTTATCAGGCCAGGATAACCTTGATGCCATAACCTGACAAGAATATTCACAAAAAGAAGAGTACAGGTCAGTCTCCCTCATGATCATAAATGTAAAAATTCTGAACAGCGACTAGAAAATGGAATCCAGCAACTCATTAAAAGTATATACAACATCGAAGGTGGGTTTATTTCAGAAATGCAAGGCTGAGTTTTTATTTGAACATCAATGTAATTCAATATATTAACAGATTGTCTCTGTAGGTGTTGAAAAAGCAATTGAGAAAATTCAACACCCATTCATGTTTTAGAAGGAAAACAAAAACAAAACAAAAAAGCAAAAAGCCTCTGAGCAGACTAGAAGACTTAGCTGGTTTAAGCCCTAAGGAGAAAAAATCCAGTCCAGAATAGGTTTCACATCCTGGGACGGAACTGGAGAATGCTTCTGTAGTGAGGAGAGGGCATCCATGAACCAGTTGGTAACAATGTCCACAATTACAGGCAAGTCATAGTAATAGCTTCTATTTATCGAGCATTTACAGTGTGTGAGGAACTGAGCCAATGTATTATCTCATTTAATTTTTCAGAAGCCCCATGAGATATACTGTTATCTTCCCCATTTTACAGATGAAGAAGTAGAGGCTCAGAGAAGGTATGTGACATGCTCAAAATTACATAGCCAAGATTCAAACAGATATGTCTGACTTCAGAACCCAAGATTTTATTTATTTATTTATTTTTGTCCTTTTTGAGACTGGCTGCACCGCGCTCAGCCAGTGAGCGCTGTGAGCGCACCAGCCATCCCTATGTAGGATCCGAACCCGCGGCGGGAGCTCTGCTGCGCTCCCAGCACCGCACTCTCCCAAGCGTGCCACGGGCTCGGCCCAGGCGGGAGCTCTGCTGCGCTCCCAGCGCCGCACTCTCCCAAGTGCGCCACGGGCTCGGCCCGGAACCCAAGATTTTAACAAATGCAGTCATTGGGCAGAGTTGCTCTCGGTTCCGCTTCTCTGCTCTTCATACTGCAGAAAGGAGGACAAAGGAGTAAATCCTCCACTGCTCTTCAGAGGGTCCTGCCCTGCTGCTCCAAACATTCTTTTTCACATCACTCTTTCACTTGATATGACTCACTTTCTGTCTCTCCCTTGAGATTCAGCAGGTTATTGTTGGTCAAATTACAAATATGACTATGATTAAATCTATAAGGAAAGAACAAACCTGACGTCCAGGGCCCTACATCTGTGGGGTATAGGGTAGGGTTTCTCTGTAGGGAAAAGAAACCCAAAAGCTCTAAATTAGGCAGTTTGATGATGGAGAAGACACAGAAGTTTGACTTCTGATTCACGATTTTCCGTTTATCATTTTTATATGATATCTTGAAAAGGAAGTCATTCATACTAGTACACTTGTGGATCTTTGGTTTTATCTTTTGCATTTTCTATCAGACTTAGGACACCAGTTATCTTACAGGAGGGCACGATCACTTTTTACATTAAATTCCTACATGTAGGAAATTGGGACTAAGTATATCAGCAGCTTCACAAATAGCCCTGTATTCTCTGTCTTATTTTCCAGTGTCTTTTGCTCTCAGACCTGCATCACTTTTTAGGTAAAAGGCTGTATTTTAAGGAGATAAAATAGGCTCTCAAGACAGTATAATGAGTCATAGCTCTAGCTTAGATTTGACCAAGATAGGTGGGCATGGAGGACTACAGGAGCTGTGGAATGGACGTCATTTATCCTGTCCTTCCACCTCCTCAGTGAGGGGCTCTAATAGCGATTATATGTAGAAGAAAGAAAGGGAACAGAAGAGTCTCTGGTGCTGGGGATGGAGCACAGCCTTTGGAGTTAAGCAGACTTAGACTTGAATCCCAGTTCTACTGTTTAATAGCTATGAATTTGGCAAATTAGCTTCTCTGCACCTTGGTGTTTCTTTGATGTTTTTGTTGTCGGCAGTAGTGGTTTGTGTGGATAATGAAACTTTTTGATATTTTATGTAATTTTTTGTAAGTGTGTATGTGCTTCTTTTTCTACAGAAAAGGTCCATAATTTTCATAAGATACTCAAAACCCAAATATAACCCCAAACTGAATATAAACACAGCTCTAACAAGACATAAAAACTTCTAAATAAGTCCATATGATTGCTGTGAATGAGTATTATCAACCTGTTAGCTAAACGTTTAGAAATGTTGAAGGCTATCTTTCAAATACAAAGTTTCCTTGACATATGCTATCATTTGCACAACAAGGGGGGAAAGAATGTATATATTCTTTTTCCCAGACCCAAACTGTTTTTATATCTGTAGTATATTTCTGGAAGAATGCACAAAAAACCTAATAACACTGCTTGCCTATGGTGAGGAAAAATAGGTGGCTGGGATTCGAGAGTGGGAGAGAGAATTTTCACTTTTTTTGATACATCCTTTTTTACTCTCTGAATTTTGAGCCACATTAATTCATTATCTGGTCAAAAATGAACTTTTAGAGGAGTTCTGGTCAAAATGGTGGAATAGACGGTCCCCAGCGTCACTCTCTCCCACAAATCAACCAATTTACAACTATGAAAATGTAACATCAGCCAAGCTGGGGCCGCTGGAGCTCAGTGGAAGAGGAGGAGAGACCTACGGAGTACATGAAGGGGGAGAAACTACGTTGAGAGAAAGAAAAAGCTGCTCTGAAGGTTTCAGGCTGTGGCCACTTTAATGCTGGAGCACATGGAGCAGGAGCCGGCAGAAGCCGCAGCTGTGCCCTTCAGATGGAGTTACTTGGAGGCGGCAGGAAAGAAGAGGGCCTTGGTGGCTCCCAGGACAGCAAGACCACTAATAGGGTTCCCATGGACCCACGCAGGAGTGATGAGCCAGAGCAGCTGAAAAAGGGGAGCCATTCAGAAGCCGGTGAGTCACTGCAAGGGACCAGTGCAGAGCCCATCCCATGGGAAGTGTTTGGAGCACAGGTGGTGGGGGAGATGTGCCCACCAGGAGAAGAGTGGGACACAGCAAGGACAGCTGATCTGCCCCCCAATCAGCACAGGACCACTCAGAGGAGACTGGTCAGGAATGCAGAATTGCATGGGGTGCAGTTTGATTAAACCCTGAGCTGCACAAAAAGCCTTCCCTAGGGAAACAGCAGCAAAGCAGCAACTTAAACAACCACACAGCTCAAGTACTGGTTCCCACAGGAAGTTCCCCCGTGTTAGAAGCAAAGGACAAATAATTAGTTCTGGCTCAAGCACACCACCAGCACCTTGGGGCCTGCCTGGGAACTGGAGGCTTGGATCTGGGGACCAGACCCCACTCCCACTTCCAGGCAAACTACACCAGTGCCTCAGGGCCCGCCTGAGGACCCAAGGCACAGAGAAGGGGACTGGAACCCCCCCCAACCAGACACATGGCACCAGCACCTTGGGACCAACCCAGGGACCCAAGCATGGAGAAGGGGACCAGATCTCTCTCCCAAAGCCAGGCACACTGAGCCAGCGCCTTGGGTCCTACCCAGTGACCCAAGGGATGGAGCCAAGAACTGGACCCTCCTCCTACAACCAGGCACACCGTGCCAGCACCTCAGGGCCTGCCAGGGACCCAGGGCATGGAGAAGGGGACTGGATCCCCTTCCCACAATCAGGCACACGGCACCAACACCTTGGGGCCTGCCCAGGTACTAGAAGCATGGAGAAGGGGACCAGACACACCCTACAACCAGGCAAACTGCCAGTGCCAACGAGCATACCAAAAACAGCACCTCCAGGTGGGTGGCCCACCACAGCCACCACAATAACCATGGCTGCTGCAAAAGCGACTAGACACCACAACCACCACACAGATGGTCTGCCAACCGCTGGAGTGCATTCACACAAGGAGAGTCACCAGCAGAGATAAAGAAAAGAAGAGGATGTCTCTCTCCACAAAGCCCATTTCAGAGTGACGGAAGAAGTATCTGCTCTACGATAATATTGGGGGACCTGATCACATCTCTCAGCATTGGACAGATCATCTAGGCAACAAATCAACAGAGTAACCATTGTTCTTTCAGAAGGAGAGAAGAAATCTAGGACAATTAGAGGGGGGAGGGGGAGGGAATGGGAGAAGGGGAGAGATTGGACAAAGGGCATAAAGAATAATTATGATTTGTAACAATATATATGCTAGTAATATTGATTTGATCAACATATCTCAATGTTCAACCCCCAAAATATGTATTATTGATTTTGATTCAATAACTAAAATAAATTATAAAAAAATGATCTTTTAAATTGAGAAAAATGGGTATTAAGAAAACTCTACGAGTTATATTAAAACATTAACATACTTTGGTCAGTTTCTGAACCATAAATCTTTAAGAATTAAAAAAAATAATTGACAAATAATATATATTTATGGATACAATGTGATGTTTTAATATAAATATTTAAATGGTGAATGATTTTTTTTTTAAAATTAAACTTTTTATTTTGAGATAATTATAGAGTCACAGGCAGTTGTAAGAAATAGCATAGAGAGCCCCCACGTGCCCTTTATACATGGTGAATGATTAAATCAAGCCAATTAATGTATCTATCACCTCACATAATTATCTTTTTTTTTTTTTTGTGGTGAGAACATTTAAAGCCTACTTTTTTTTGCAATTTTGAAATATGCAATATTAACTACAGTCACCATGCTGTGCAATAGATCTCTAAAACATGTTCCTCCTGTCTAACTGAAACTAAGTACTCTTTGAACAGCACCTTCCCCTTCCCCATCCCATCCCAACCCCACCCTCTGGTGATCACCATTCTACTCTCCACTTCTATAGGTTTGACATTTTTTTAGATTCCACACATAAGTGAGATCATACGGTATTTGTCTTTCTGTGCCTGACTTTATCTCACTTAGCATAATGTCCTCCAGGTTTATCCACTTTGTTGAAAATGACAGAATTTCATTGTTTTTTAAGGCATAATAGTATTTGATTGCATATGTATACCACATTTTCTTTATCCATTCATCGATAATGGACACTTTTGATTCCATATCTTGGCTACTGTGAATAATGCTGCAGTGAAGATTGGAGTGCAGATAACTCTAACGTGGTGATTTCAATTTCTTTGTCTATTGCCCAGAAGTAGGATTGCTGGATCATATAGTAGTTTTATTTTTAGTTTTTGAACCATAAATCCTAATTATTGTGACTAAACTGGCCAATTTAGACAAAAAAGAGACTAAATTAAATATATTATCAGGGCCATGAGTTTCTAGTTAAACTCAAACTCATGAGTTTCTACCTAAATAAAGTCAAAGAATAACTGGAGCTTGCTAGTTTCTTCATTTCCAGTATTTCAGTATTCCCAATATTTCAGCCTTTCTGTTTCAGATTGCCACAAGTTTTGGTTCTATTCACTGTTGGTGGCTTTAAGAGCTGTCTTTAATACCTACAAATTATTATGATGGAGCTTACTAGCTAATGCCATCTGAGTCCAAGTTGGATATCTGCTGGGGTTTGTCCTAGCCCCCAGTCATATAACATGTGGCCATGGGCCAGTGATCTCCTGATCCTAGGGTGAGCCTGCCTGTGATGTTTAGGCCTCCAAATTGGTTTAACTAACCAGTTGCGTGTATCACATAGAAGCAGAAATAAGCCTTGTTAGGAAACATTCTGTTAGGTGGATCGCCCACTTGGCCTTACCCACTCTGGCTGTAACTAGGTAGGGCTTTCTCAGGTAAGAAGCCTTTACCTGATGGTACATGAGGAGGGTTCTTTAATTTGAGATTTTATGAAGACACAAATGGGTTTATTCAGAATGATCAACCTCTGACTCTTTAATTAGAACTTCATAAAATATTGAGGTAGTATAAAGTGTACACAATGGATTCTGGAATCAATTTGCCATTGCTTCTCATTAGGACACTACTGAAAACCCAGTAACTAAGGTCTGGATTATTTCTCATCTTTTATATTTGGGGATTCTCTTGGGTCCTGAAAGAACTTGCCCTGTACCATTTTACGCTGGACGTTTGCTTCTTTCTTCAGCATCCTTATTACTTAAGTCTTAATCCCTTACCTACCATTTGCTGAAAGTACCATCTTCAGTTACTTCATGAATTTGCACCTCCTGCTGTCTGCCCCACACCAGCATTCTTGGTAAAATGCTGCGGACTGCTACTCCCACTAATGGGGATGACCAGAAGTGTCTTCAGCTTTTGGTCCCTCCAGCTGGAGGGTCCTGTGTGTTCTCTTGGACAGCTGCCTTCTCTTCGTAGTACTGGTGTCCTTCCCTTTTCAAACTATGTCAGTGGAAGACACATATCAAATCTCTCTAGAGGGAAAGGGTCACTTTTGGTTAGGATATGAAGATCTTGCATTGCACGTGGACTGTGTGGTATAATTAAACAGCCTCCCGGAAGTGGGAGACCAGGCCAACTTAAGGGCTTGCTGCTTAATCACTTCATGCTCAAGGCTGAACCAAGTAGGGGCAGGGAGTTCCCAACCTGATTCTTGCTGATTGCTCTGATTACCCTTGGGGTTCCCCTAACAGGCTTGATTGACTCTTCAGTAACTGTTCTTACAACTGAAGCCTAACGTAATCAGCTCTACAATTCTCAACTGTTTAAAATGGAATTTCACTGAAATGACATCATGAAACTGCAACATCATGAAGGATTCCTGACAAAAGAAAACTAAGCCTTCCACAGTCTTTGATTCATGCTTGAATCACATCCAGCACTTGCCCTCCAAGTTTGCATCCTTGCAACTCAGCATTATCATGGATTTCAGATCATGGGGTGAGTACTGGAAAAATGTGAACTTCCTAGTCCTAAGCTCTTTGCCCTGAACTCTGGGGCACCATGACCTGTGAAGGCTCCTTGAACTTTCCACTGCAATTGGCAGGGAGCCCAGATAATGGAATCTCTACCCAAATGCAAGAATCTCACTCGAAAACCTTGAGCAAGAATGTATATAAAATGGCATTTTGCAGCCCCTAAGAGCTCTTGTGGAGACAGGGGGGAAGAACACCAAGTTTAATGGCTTTTTGTTGGGTAAGTTCCTGGCATGGGGGAAGACTTAACCACTTTTCCATAGCACAGGCTAGCACTAC
This sequence comes from Galeopterus variegatus, assembly GCF_000696425.1. Lineage (NCBI taxonomy): Eukaryota > Metazoa > Chordata > Mammalia > Dermoptera > Cynocephalidae > Galeopterus > Galeopterus variegatus. Next base: position 108,134 of record NW_007728716.1, on the reverse strand, counting down.
AGTTATCCAGGTAGACGCAAGAAATTTGTGTCCCCGTTTAGTGGACAGACAGTGGTTATGAGGGCGTGTGTGGGTGTTTAAAAGAATTGCAGTGTCCGAAGTGCCCAAATAGAGTGCAGATACCCTGCTGTGTATACACATAGTCCCAGCTCTCTTGGGATCTTGTTTCTCCCTCTGTTCTGCAGAGGAGTAAGTAGCTGAGTGTGATGCGACAAGCACAGACTCTTCAGCTAGACACAGCAACTCTGTGATTCAGTTACTCCCTCAACTTGCCAACTGACTTAGCCTCTGTGAGCCTCCATTTCCTCATCTGTAAAATGGGAATACTTAGGCTTATCTCAGAGGATTGTTTCAAGATTTAAATGTATGAAAGTAGGTAGAACAGCTCCTGGCACACAGTAAGAGTTAAGTCAATATAGTTGTTATTGTAACTCTTGCTCAAAGGTTGGAATCCTCTTTGTCTCCCCACACTTTTTTTTGCCCACATAGTAGGCATTTTGCAACAGAAGTCCTGGGATGGAAGTGCCTGCCCATCTCTCGCTCCTCATTTCCCTCTCCTGGCAGGAATGACTTACCCAATAAGAGCACTCACTGAGGAAATGTTTCTGCTGGTCTCGACCCCATCTCTGAGGCCCGGCCACCCAGAGCCATCCACATTCTCTTTTTCCGTTTCAACTTTTCTTTATGTAAACAAGTGATCCTAACCTGCGACTGGGTCAGATACCACTGTTCTGGAGACAGCCTGAAGGTTGTTTTTTCTCTCTCTTTGATTCTTTCCTGTAATCTGTGAGTGTCGGGTATTCTGTGACCCTCCACACCATAGGCTGGGTAAGTATCTGCTCTGCAGACGTAACTGTCCCCACATCAGATCCCATGACCAGACCTGGAAGGATGTAGTAGAAGGCCCCTTCTTTGACCACAGGAGTCAGCTTCAGTCTTAAATCCAGCTTTACCACAATTTGGTCCTCATCTGATTTCTTGCCTTGTGTCTGTTCTCACTACCAGCCTGGGGGAGGGAGTGATTAAATTATCTCTCCCAAATTCTAACACCACTTGTAATCTGTGGATTTGTTTACTGCTTGCTGTGGATTGAATATCCTCCCCGAAGCTCACTGAAACTTAACCCTTACTGTGATAGTGTTAAGGGGTGTGAAATTCTTGAAAGGTGGGGCCTTGAAGAGGTGATTAGATTTTGAGGACCATGTCCTAGTGAATGGATTAATCCATTGATGGTTTAATGGTGGTCACGGGTGTGGCTATGATGGCTTTATAAGAAGAGCAAGGGAGGAGCTTAGTCTCTCTCTTGCTCCTGCCATATTTGCCATGTGACACCCCGTGGCACTGTAAAGCCACCACCAACGTCCTCACCAGATGTGTTCCCTAGACTTTGGACTTCCCAGCCTCCAAAACTGTAAACAATAAACATTGTTTCTTTACAAATTATCCAGCTTCAGATATTTCTGTTATAAGCAGCAGAAATGGACCAGTACACTGCTCAACGTTCTCTACGGTTTCTTCTGCAGTGCTGGCATGCTCATCGGTTTTTCACTCTTCAGTATATCATCTGCAGGAAGACTCCCCTGGCTTGCCTGACTGCTTATGGAAATCCAGATAATGGAGGTCCTTACTTGCCTTGGTCTTCAAGCCACTTGCCAGCAGAGTAAACTTACAGTATCTGATGACATGATAAGAATATCTTTAAGAAGCCAAGCAGATTATGATGTGTCATTTTGGGTGTAGTCTTGATGTCCAGCTGAAATGAAAGACACTTGAATCCCTACTCAGTCAAGAACAACTCAAGTATCAGCTTGGCATCCTTGTCCCCATTTTATCAGGGAGGGAGATGGCTTAGGACTAGCTCCAGCATGTCAAAAGGACTCATAGAAGTATCATGTAAACACCATTCTGTTGATACCATCTTTGAGTCCTGAGTCTGACCTATGTATTGATACTTGCGTGGCTTGGCTGGCCTCTGAATGACTTTTTTTCAGCAAAGATTTGTGCCCACAAATAGACTGTCTTCCCCAGTAACAACTTTGTCTCCCTTCTCAGGTCCCCCTTCTCAGCCTAGCCAAACTGTTGATAACCTGCTAACTTAGACTACTGTGGGAGCACGTAGGCTTGACAACGAACAGGGGGTGCACCAAGGGCAAAAGTTGAGATGTGCTTATGCAGAACCCAAGTGCTGAAAACAGCAAATAGTTTCTACTAGATTAGATAAGAACATTAAGGTCATTTCTTATCCAGCTTCACTCCCTT
>NW_007728716.1:103405-104531 GCF_000696425.1 Galeopterus variegatus | reverse complement strand
GAGAAGGAAGTCTTGATCTGAAAGACTGGGAACAGATAAGCAGATGGTTGAGAAATTCTCTTGGTCCTGTTAAAGCTTCTTACCTTACAGTACGGAATTTATGCAGACTAGCTTTACAGCCAATTCAAGGCAATAAAACTATATCTAGCTTAGAGAAACAAGACATTCAGGGTTCCTCTGCCCCACCCATTCCTCCACTGCCTACTCCCTTAGATTTACCTCCATCAGACTTTATACCTTTCATGGAAAAATGTTTCCATGAGGGCTGACAATCGGAAGGGGAAATATTACATGCTTTCCCTGTTGTCAGAGGAGGAAATCAAGGGCCTCGACATGAAAGTCTTCCTTTTGTTGTATTTAAGGAATTTCAAAAAAGAATAACAGAAAATGGCCTACAAAGTTCCTTTACAAAGGGCATAATAGAAGCTATAGCTAATGGATATGATATGACAGNTGTATTGATACTTGCGTGGCTTGGCTGGCCTCTGAATGACTTTTTTTCAGCAAAGATTTGTGCCCACAAATAGACTGTCTTCCCCAGTAACAACTTTGTCTCCCTTCTCAGGTCCCCCTTCTCAGCCTAGCCAAACTGTTGATAACCTGCTAACTTAGACTACTGTGGGAGCACGTAGGCTTGACAACGAACAGGGGGTGCACCAAGGGCAAAAGTTGAGATGCGCTTATGCAGAACCCAAGTGCTGAAAACAGCAAATAGTTTCTACTAGATTAGATAAGAACATTAAGGTCATTTCTTATCCAGCTTCACTCCCTTTACTTTGTTTCTCAGGATGTTTTCCAGAGAACGTCCCATAGCTAATTTCTTTTCATTCCTTTGATAAATGATTGATTAAGTTGTTTTCTCTCTTGTGTTTCCTTGTCTTTACAATAAAAGCTGAAGCAAATACCAACTTGGGGCTGTGCCTGTTTCTCCCTTCTTGAGGGAGTTTTCTTGGTGCAGTGCCTTTGGGCTTCTCATTGCTCTTAATATGTGGGCTCTGAGTGATCTTTGCATCTCCATCACACAGTGAGAAGTGACAAGTGGTGCCCCATGTGAGGAGAACTTCTTTTTTTTTTTTTTCCTTTTTGTCTTTTTTCGTGACCGGCAACGGATCGCGACCCTCAGTGT
>NW_007728716.1:101432-103131 GCF_000696425.1 Galeopterus variegatus | reverse complement strand
CTAGAACAGCATCCTGCAACAGAGGAGAAAGTTGTTGTTGTTGGAGGAGGAGGCGGAGATGTTGGGAGAAGGATGCTGGAAGGCGGGGAGGGTCAGCATGCATGGCCACTGGCTCTGCAGGTGGGAAATGCTGCTCCATGGCTGAATGAGAACTTCTTGGCACTCTGGCTCCCCAAAGGAAAGAGAAGAACCCTACTCCAAGGAGGAGGGCAGCCTTGTGGGATGGAGCCCTGGCCCTATGCTCTTCTCATCCTCCTGTGTGGAATTCCTGACCAAGGTTTTTGGGCTGTGAAGGTATAACCTGAACTCGTGAAAGAACCCAGTTTGAATATGAGCCTGGAGATGAGGAAATGGTGGAAGAACTTTGCCTCCAAATACCATGAAGTGGTCTTCCTTATCCATGGTTTAATAAAGTAATTATCAAAATGTGGTCCTTGGACCAGCAGCATCAACATCACCTGGGAACTTGTTAGAAATGCAGATTATCAGGCCCTACCCTAGACCTACTGAATCAGAAATTCTGGGGGTGCGGCCCAGCAATTTGCAGTTTAACAAGCCTTCCAGGTGATTCTGATGTACTCTAAAGTGTGAAAACCATTGGTCTAATAAATGGGTGGGGTGTGACTCCTCCCCCAGGTGATTCACTGCCCAGGTGAATGATGATTAGTGAGTAGAGTTGTACAAAAATCCTACCCTCTAGGACCCCACAAGAAGGAGCTTGAGAACAGGGGGTTCTACCATGTTCTTGTATCTTCCCTTAAGGATGTTACTGCCAGTTCCACACTGGCTCAGACCCCTCAAGGGTCAATCTTAAGAGGACTGTGCAGATCTTTTCGCAGGTGGTGATATTAGGGCATTGGGGAAGCTTGTTCACCTTGGGGATAGGTGATCTGACCCAGATCCTTCCTAGGGGAATCGACTCTCCTCACAGCTTGGAGGAGTCATGGAGCTGGGTAGGACTCAACTCAGACTACCATGGAAAGAGCNAGGGTTGCGATCCGTTGCCGGACACGGAAAAAGACAAAAGACAAAAAAAAATAAAAATAAATAAATAAATAAATAAATAGTAATATCCCAGTTGGCATAGATATGTTAATCAGAGAAGGAGCTTACACTAACCCTCAGGCCCAAGACCAGCTGTAACATCAGGTTTTTGTTCACAACTCACAGGCTGCTGTAAAAGCATGGAATAAAATCCCAGAAACAAGCACCCCTACTGACTCTTTTGCCACCATCAGACAAAGGCCTACTGAACCTCATATAGATTTTGTAAATTGGTAACAAGATGCCATTTCTAGATAAGTAGACAACCTTCAAGCTGCAGATGTTCTAATTTTCATGGGTTATGAAAATGCAAATAATGACTGTCAAAGAATACTTGCTCCTTTAAGGGTAAACATTCCTAAAATGATACATCCTCCTAACATCTCTGAAATGATACATTCATGCCAAAATGTTGGTACAGAAACTTTTAAAGCTGAAGTGCTCGCAGCTGCACTTCAACCCAGCAAATGCTATGAATGTGGACAAGAGGGTCATTTTTAAAAGACTGTTAAAAAAAGGTGACAAGCGGTGCCCCATGTACTCATGCACAACTCCCTCCACGGGCCTCAGTGTGCTTACAGGATGAGCAGTGAGCTAGAACAGCATCCTGCAACAGAGGAGAAAGTTGTTGTTGTTGGAGGAGGAGGCGGAGATG
>NW_007728716.1:98527-100146 GCF_000696425.1 Galeopterus variegatus | reverse complement strand
GCAGGTGGTGATATTAGGGCATTGGGGAAGCTTGTTCACCTTGGGGATAGGTGATCTGACCCAGATCCTTCCTAGGGGAATCGACTCTCTTCACAGCTTGGAGGAGTCATGGAGCTGGGTAGGACTCAACTCAGACTACCATGGAAAGAGCAGTCCCAAGAGGAGGAGGCTCATCCAGTTTTTTTTCTGGCAGTTTCATGGAGCAGAAAGGGCATGAGATTTGGAGCCAGGACAAATGGAAATATATGAGATCTGCCACTTACTAGCTGTGGGAACTTGTACATAATCTCTTTGATCTCACTTTTCTTATATGTAAAATGGGGATAAAAATAATATCCACTTATTAAGGTTTTTGTGAGGGTTAAATAAGATGATAAAAGTAAGGTTCCTATATATAAAGTGCCTTGTGCCTGTATAGTGCTTAGCAAATGCCAAGTTGTTTTGCTGGTAAGTGTCCCTCCAGGCTTCTAGGACTTTACCATGGGAGAAGACTGGGCAGCCCTGTTACAAAGGGCCCACCAGCAAGACCCCAGAGGCCCTTCTCTCTCTCTGCATTTTTTTCTTGTGGCTGATTCTTGACATGTGGTTTTCCTGCCAATAATTATAGCCTAAGATACAAAGTCTCCACAAATTTCCCTCTCTTGCTTCTAGAACAGAGTTTATTTTACCCAAGGCTGCTATGATTGTAGACATTATTGATAATCAAATTAACCCCTCGCATAAGAATTTAGCTCCCAATACTTTTTAGAATCAGAGTTGGGGACCATCTGGAGATACTTTCATTTGTGTTACTCTTTCTGTTTCATGTGATTCTTAAGTTTTGATGGTTGGAATAGCCTGCCTCTATCATTATCTAAAGCAGTTGTTTTCAACTGAGGGCAATGTCTAGAGACATATCTGGTTGTCACAATGGGGTGAGAGGGGGTCTATTGGCATTAGACAGGTAGAGGCCAGAGATACTGATAAACAACCTACAATTCTTTCTGTGGGTGGCACAAGACAACCACCCACAAGAAAGAATTATCGGACCCAAAATATCAATAGTGTTGCCATTGAGAAACCCTGATCTAAAACAATTTGGGAAATATATGTAACTTGGGGGCCAATCCCAATCATTTGTTGTGTATGTCTGGAGTGCTGTGTTAAGCAGGATTCTGGGATTACATCTGGGTACTTATGAATGACATGATTGTTTTTTGATGTTCTTTCATCAGGGTACAGGAAAGAGGAAAGAAGACTGGGTTATTTCCCATATGTGGCCTGGAACAGTTTAAACCTCACTTTCTTTTTTTTAAAATTAAATTAAATTTAATTTTAACAACATACAACGTGGTTGATTTTTGTGTCCCTTTACTGAATCCTCCCTCCCCTTCTCCCCCTTCCCACCCATCAACATCATATCTGTTCGCTTGTCATAACAACTTCAGGGAATTGTGATTGTTGTGTCTTCTTCCCTCCCCGCCATTTGTTTGTGTATTTATTTATTTATTTTTATCTCCCACAAATAAGTGAGAACATGTGGTATGTCTCTTTCTGTACCTGACATATCACTTAATATAATTTTTTCTAAGTGCATCCATGTTCCTGTGAATCGTAGTATTTCATTCTTTTTTTATAGC
>NW_007728716.1:95734-96852 GCF_000696425.1 Galeopterus variegatus | reverse complement strand
CAAGAATTGGGGCTCAATTTGGGTAATATCCCAAGAGATGGCTCAACACAGGAATCCAGATCGGCTGGCCATGGCTCATCTTCCCTGGAGCAATATTTTGGCTAAGTTGTAAAAATGTCAGTTAGAACAAATGGAGGCTACATGCCCAGGTACATTATCTTCCCACTAGAATGGGAATGCAACCCCTACAGATGCAATGCTCTGGATGAAAAGATATCCCAGAACTCCACAGACTTCTAAGAATGATTCACTGCTGCCTCAGAGCGTAGCTCATTGTTATGAATTGAATTGTGTCCCCCCAAAAAAGATAAGTTGAATCTCTAACCTCCAGTATCTCAGAATATGACCTTCCTTGAAAATAGGGTCTTTATTAAGGTAATCAAGTTAAAATAAGGTCATTAGGGGCCGACCCCGTGGTGCACTCGGGAGAGTGCGGCACTGGGAGCGCAGCGACACTCCCGCCACGGGTTCGGATCCTATNAGATCTATCTGCAACTGTTTAAAACTCACTCTCTATCTTCTAGCCACCACTATCCATAATGTCCACAGATTCCCAGATAGTTGGCCAGGACTGATGTCATATGAAATCTCCCTTGTACTGCTTCATAAATGCATGGTCTTGAATAGCCTTTTCTCTGCCAAGGAAGCAGAGACATTGCACCCATATTGTGTGGGTAATAGTGCTGTCTTTGGTTCCTTAGGACCCAGAATTCCCTGAGTTGGGTGCATACTTCTATAAACCCGACACTCAGGTACTTTAGGAATTCTCAGTCCCTATTCTTGCTACAGCCAGAGCTTTCCCAGTCTTTGCTCAGAAAAGAAATGATGAACTCCACCTTTGCAATGATTATTGAGAATAAATAACTTCTACCTGTAAGAATAGTGCTCTCTTCAGTTGGAAGTAGTAGACAAAATCCAAAGTAGACCTGAAGGGAGTGAATGGAAAAGTTCTTTTTAGGGTGGTTAGTTCAAATCCAAGAGCAGGCCTGAGAACTGGGCAACACCTCAGTTGTGATCAAAGGTGACTATTTACAATCTTGTTCGTAACTAACTAAATCAAGAATTGGGGCTCAATTTGGGTAATATCCCAAGAGATGGCTCAACACAGGAATCCAGAT
>NW_007728716.1:93395-95096 GCF_000696425.1 Galeopterus variegatus | reverse complement strand
CAAGAATTGGGGCTCAATTTGGGTAATATCCCAAGAGATGGCTCAACACAGGAATCCAGATTGGCTGGCTATGGCCCATCTTCCCTGGAGCAATATTTTGGCTAAGTTGTAAAAATGTCAGTTAGACCAAATGGAGGCTACATGCCTGGGTACATTATCTCCCCACTGGGATGGGAAGGGAGCCCCTACAGATGCAATGTTCTGGATATCCCAGAACTCCACAGGATATCCCAGAACTCCACAGACTTCTAAGAATGACTCACTGCTGCCTCGGAGCATAGCTCATCTTTATGAATTGAATTGTGTCAAAAAAGATAAGTTGAATCTCTAACCTCCAGTATCTCAGAATGACCTTCCTTGAAAATAGGGTCTTTATTAAGGTAATCAAGTTAAAATAAGGCCATTAGGGTGGGCTCTAATCCAATATGACTAGTGTCCTTATAAGAAGGGAAAATTTGGACACAGAGACAGATACACACACAGGGAGAATACCATGTGACAATGAAGGCAGAGACCAGGCTGATGCATCTACAAGCCAAGAACACCAACGACTGCCAGCAAACCACCAGAATCTAAGAGGCATGGAATGCATTTTCCCTCACAGCTCTCTGAATGACCCTGTTCGGCTGACCCCTTGATCTTGGACTTCTAGCCTCCAGACTGTGAGTGAATAATTTCTGTTGCTTAAGCCACCCAGTTGTGGTGCTTTGTTATGGCAGCCCCAGGAAACACACACTTGTGAAGCAAACTATGAGGTTGCTGACCATCACCACCACAGCCGCATCCCTGAGCCCTCCTCTCTGTGATCATCACAGACACGGCCCTGCGTGCTCTTCCAAGGACCTGCACAGCCACTGTTTCCACAGAGCTCCTGTCAGTGGTACTCATCACTGCTCCCAAAGCAGATTAGGATCTCACTGCTGCAGCTGTCACCATCTGCAGACAGGTCTAGGCCAAGGCCATGCTGAGCTGCCTCAGCAGTACTGCTGTAGCTGACAAACAGGCCATGCTTCAACTGCTTCACAAATGCCTGCTGGTGCCTTACACTGGCCAACCCGCCCTCCCACCCCTCATGTCTGTTAGCGCCACCCCCTCAGCCGTTCTCATTCCTTGGTTGGGAAGCTGTTGCCAAAGGCTGTCCAAGGCTCAGCAAGCCTTCCTCGCCGCGCCAGGCTCTCAGGAGCTCCACTACTACCAAAGACCTACACGTTCAGAGCTCATACGGCCACATTCCTCTTTCCCTTGCTGCTGCCAGAAACCCTTTTCTTCGCAGGGGTGGGTATTCCAGGGTTGCAGCTCTATGTGTGAAGTTGCATATATTGTTCTTGGTGTTGGCATAACTCTGTGGATTCAAGAACCCCTTGTATTACTAGTTATAGCTACACAGTAATATTAGTAAGCTCAATTTATTGAGCACTGACAATGTGCTAAGCACTTCATGTAATGTATGTGATTTAATTTAGTCGTTACAAAAAACTCTTAGGAAAAGAATTATCATTCCCATCTGCTGATGAGGGAATAGGGGATCAGAGGACTTAAGCAACTTGCCCTGAGTCACAGAGTGAATAGACTGGGGAGTTAAAATTCAAACTGACTCCAGTGCCTACTCCCTTCCTAGTTCATAACATTGATGCTCACATAGGCCTCCAGTAGGAAGCACTGAGATGTAATATAATAACTATAATTTTTCTCCTTCCAATG
>NW_007728716.1:89153-92638 GCF_000696425.1 Galeopterus variegatus | reverse complement strand
AGGCCTCCAGTAGGAAGCACTGAGATGTAATATAATAACTATAATTTTTCTCCTTCCAATGACCCTGGTGTAGTTGATATGTCCACGTACCCTTGCTAGGCAGACAGGCAAGCAGCCTGTCTCACAATCTATACAAGGCAGAAATATCCCAGGACTGTCCAGACCTGTGATGGGTATTGGAGCTTTGCAGGAGCCTAATCACTGACCTCTTCTCCACTTTGGATCCTAAGAGTTTTAGAAATAGACTCTAAAAGAGAAATGGTGCTTAAAGTATACTTGTTGATCAGATGTAGTGCCCAAGATACAGGGCTTCTAATCTATCTCATTGTTGAACAAAGCTTTAACTTGGACAGAGCGAGACTTCCTACTACTTCCCTCTTCCACCTCAGTCTAGACCTGGACACTCATTTGGGAGAAGGGTTGAGTCTACACAGTGAACTTTGGGGCCACTTACCCTGCCATCTTCCTGAAGGAAGCCCACTTCATATCTTTTCAAATGCAAGAGAAAGAGTGAACATCCCAGAAGGAGAGAAGGCCAGAAAGACAGGCAAGCTGCAGAGCTAGAGCCAGAGCACAGACGTGCACTTGGTTGCTTACTGTATGTAGACCAGAGGCACAGGTCTCCTCCCCACATAGGCTCAGAGCAGGTCTGAGACAACCAGAGAAAATAGAGGGTGAAGGGGCTAACTCAGGGGCCCCACCCTCTGGTGAATGTAGGCCAGTGGAAGTCAGGGTCTCCCTACATCATCAATCAGATAAATGACTCTTCCTCCCATGTGGAGGAACCAGTGTAAGGGTGGAGAGAACCGGAAGTATTTGCTCCAAAATAGCTTCCTCTTGTGAAGATCCTTGCAGGGAAACGGAAAAACAAGAGAATTCCCATCAGCACTAACAGTGGTTCACCCTGTTGGGAATACTTCAAGGGGGATTCAAGGGAAGCTCAAAAGGGGAATAGTGGTAACACCTATCTTTACGAGTAGGGGATCTGGGATCAAGAAGATCTCAAACCCTTGGCAGATTGTGTTCTTCCATCCTTTGGGCTTTCACACTCTCTAAAGTCCCACATGTCCCTGTCTGTGAATGGGGCCATTCTGACATAATCTGCCTTCCCGTGATAGTGCTTGAACAGTCTAGATCACCAGACTTCAAACTGATTATGTTTGCACACCCTTTTCTCAAACAGTTATGATATGGAAATCAGATGCGAAAATCAGATAAAAGCAGAACTTCCATCATTGGTAAGGACTCCTTTGCTGTATTTTAGAATGCCAGAGGAGTCTGCATCCATCTGGGGACATGTCCAGTGTCAAAGTCAGGCGTTGAGTGGTACCGGGTGCGAGGCGCTCACCTCGCAGAGCGACTGGATGCGTCTCTTTCACGTTGCCAGCAAAGACCGCACTTGAAGCTTTGATTCTCCTGTTGCTCCTCATTATGTGCTGCTTATCAATGGTTGAAGATTAGTATGGTTATCCAGAGGGGTTGGACTGGGAGGTAAGAAAGGTTATTAAGGAGTGTATTTTGTTGTGTTTTTATGATGGGAGAAGGTTAAACTATGACATGATTGTGCAGTGTGCAGAGAAAACTTTGTTAACTTTTGTTTGTTTGAACTGAGTTTGAATTACTTGTTCCTACCGTGCTGACAGGCTCTCATGTTATTTCTTTATGTAAGCCAGGCTGATCTGTGCAACTCTGAGTCTCCCCCTGGCTTTTTTCTTTCTTTTCTTTTCTTTTTTTTTTTTTTTTTACCACTCTCCCGGAGCTTAACATATCTTGATAGAAACCATCATGGCCCCACATGTCTTTGTAGGGTCTGAAATGGATTGTTGTATTGAGTCCTGCTCGAAATGGGCAATGGATTCACATACAGAGGGAAGGAGGTCACCAGGTATTCTTGATGCCCAGCAAAGAGATTTTTTACACCAAATAACATAGTAAATGAGCTTTCAGGTCTCTTTTAGCTCTAATATTCTACAACGCTCCACTAAGTGCTGTGAAGGAGAATAATCTTATTTTATAAGATAAAACTTAGACAAAATCAAAACATACACCTATGTATTAGAGTTGGTATAAATATTACTTATAATGTTAACTACAACCAGAAGAATAAAGTAAAAATAACATTTCAGTTCAGGAATTTAATATGTGCCATACAGAAAATCAGTCTCTTTTAATATTTTTCACACTTCCCTCTCCCCACCACCTTTTGTTCTAGGAAACCAACTGCTGTATTTAGGCTAAAACGCTCAAATATTCTGTTAAATGAAGCCACACTGCTCTGTCAGAAACATCACTCTAAAATATGTTCTGAAATCATTTAGCAGTGTTCTGAGGATGACTTTCATTTCATGAGCTGAATCATTTGGCAGTGTTCTGAGGATGACTTTCATTTCATGAGCTGCAAAACCAGCTCTGGACCTCATAAGGACTTTGAGCAGCCCTTGCAGCTCCTGAAGCAGGGCCAGGAAAGCCAGAGAGAGCAGCANCTTATTGGTCAGTAGGAGCTCTTTGATACTAGAGAATTTACCCTTTCTCTGAGATATAAGTAGTAAACATTTCCCACTTTGTTGGCTTTTGTTCATGGTGGGCTTTGCCATATACGACCTTTTTTTTTTGTATTCAAATTTGTTATGCTTTTCTTGCACGGTTTCTGGGTTTTTATCACAGCTAGGTCTTTCCCACTTTAAGACTGTAAAACAATTCTTCCATAAATTCTTCTATGAGGAGATGAAACCAAAAAGCATGAAATAGAAGAAATTTGTTACTCGCAGGTCCCAGAGAGCTTAGGGGTACTGACAGGAGGCTGATAGTTAGTCTAGAGGCAGTAGAGATCTCAACCAGTGGGGGGAAGAGGGAGAGGGAAAAAGAGAGGACCTGCTGGGCTATGCCTGTAAGGTCCATGGTGTTACCCCTTAGGCTTTCCCATGGGGTTTGTGGATTGGCTAGTTTAAAGAAAACACTTGCGAAGGGGGAAACTTATTTACATGACTCTGTTGACCATTAGGTTTTACTGTGATCAACAGCTGTGGTGTGTATTGAGTTTTGGGTCAGTGAGGTGAGGAACAAGTAGGTTATATTGCAATCAACCACACAGGAAGGGGAGTTTTTATCTAGGCTAAAGGTAGCATAGTACAACTGGGTTTTAAATAACTTATGTCAGGCCTAAAAATGCATGCTGAGGCAGCAACTATATTAAACAAATTTATGACACTGGTATAAGATGTTAAGTATGGATCCAGTTTTATTTTTGTCTCAATAGCTAGCCAGTGTCCCAATTCCATAAATTGCATGACTCACCTTTTCCCCACTGATTTCAAGTACCTGTTTATATTGGCCCATTTCTAGACTTTCCACTCTGTTCCACTGATCTGTTGATTTACTCATGTGACAGTATTGTATAGTTTGTTCTTCCATCTAAACATTAGAGTCATCTTGACTAGTTAAAAAAATTCCTGTTGGTATTTTTTATTTGTATTTCATTAAATAAC
>NW_007728716.1:86551-87573 GCF_000696425.1 Galeopterus variegatus | reverse complement strand
TCATCTTGACTAGTTAAAAAAATTCCTGTTGGTATTTTTTATTTGTATTTCATTAAATAACAGGGAGGATTGGCATATTATAATATTGTCATAGGAGCATATTATTAGGAAGGAAAGAACTTGATAAAGCAGGGGAAAAGAATAAATTCTCCCATGTGCTAAATGTATCTATAGGAGAAATAAAAAAGAAACGTAATCAGAACTTAGTTCTAGAACAGCCTTTCCAAAAGTGTGTGTCAAAGACCCTTCAAACAGTAATAGAAGAAAATAGAAAAAGGGATTCTGTGTCAAAAATGTTTGATTAACACTATTCACTATATTGCCCCTTGGAGGCTTATAATGAACAGTTACCAATAAAGACTATGGGAAGTCCCGCAGTAAAGATGACCTTTGTTTACCATGTTGCTTCCCAAACTTGTTTCACTATGGAACCCTCTCTCCAAATAACACCTCTGAATAGTCCACAGTACACTCAGGAAAACTTTGTTTGGAGGCTATTAGGGCCAATTGTAGATAATTAAAAGAGAATTTCTCCATGTGAGGTTCTTTTCGATGCTGCTGTTCATTGATTCTAAAGATTGATGAGATAAGGATCTAGGAAACAATATTTGGAAAGTTATTTTTGAGTCCTCAAGTGTGTCCCTGCAGGGACAGCAGGTTATCAAATACCGTTCCATCTTCTTCCACTATTGGACTCCTATGTGAATTCACAGAAAATGGACCAAATTGCATGTTTTATGCCACCTGCTGTCAGTTGAATGTGTCCCCCAAAGGTTCACGTGTTACAGTTTGATTTACATTATAATAGTGTTAAGGGGGTGGAAAATCCTATTATGGTAATTGAAAGGTGGGGCCTTTGAGAGATGATTAGATTCTGAGGGCTTAGCCTGTGAATGGATTAACCCATTGATGGTTTCATGTGTGGTAATGGGCATGGTTCTGATGGCTTTAAAAGGTCAAGCCATTCACCATGTGACACCCTGCGTCACTGTAGTCACCACCCATAAGAAGGCCCTCATCAG
>NW_007728716.1:74496-86337 GCF_000696425.1 Galeopterus variegatus | reverse complement strand
CCATTCACCATGTGACACCCTGCGTCACTGTAGTCACCACCCATAAGAAGGCCCTCATCAGGTGTGTACCCCACCTCCAAAACTGTAGGAAATAAATTTCATTTCTTCATAAATTACCCAGTTTCAGGTTTTCTGTTGTAAGCAACAGAAATGGACTAATATACCATCCTTCTATTCATTCATTCATTCATTACTTTTAGTACTTAATTATTAAGTACTTACTATGCACTGGGCCCTGCCTAGTCCCCTTTCATGAGTGAGAAGGGGGCTCTACACCAGGGTGAGGGGACCACGAAGCTGAACCTCCAGGTCCTTCTCGCCTCATTGTAACCTCCACATGTTCACTTCGAGGTATACATTTCTAAGAGCAATTGCCCTGGAAACTTTTTCTGTGTGGGAGAATTATAATCCTGGGCCTCTGGCAGCGCCTTCTGCGTTCCTGAAAATGACGGCGACATAACAGAGTCTGACTCCAGGCAGGATGAGGCAGCAGGAAAGAAGAGAGAGGAATTCCTGCAAGGGGTAGGGACTCAGTTTAAATCACAGATGTTTCAGTGATAGCATTTGCAAATGGAAAAGGCACAAAGATTACTTAAGAAGAGCACAGGAAAAGAGCAGGGGTTCCTATTTAAGTCCCATTTAAGAATTATCTTCTTTGGTGGTAATCTTCCTCTATCATGAAATCTCTTTGAAATAAGTTCAAGGAAAATGAGTAGAGGCAGCATCATACAGAGACTGAGCATCTGTCCCAATAGCTGGTGACTCAGCACCAAAACCCCTCTGGGCCCTGAGATGCTGGAATGACAAGCTTTGTCAAAGATTTCAGATCTTACACTATGTTCACCATAACTGCCATAATTCTTACATTCAAAAGTGACATAAACATAATTCAAATTATCTGGGAAAACCCAGGGTTGATATTGTCATCAGATGTGCCTGTATTCAGATGCTCAAATAATGTTTTCAAGTCATCTCCTCCCTGTTCCCCTCACCCTGTCTCTTAGTTCTTTTTTCCTCTGTTTTGGAGCCTCATTCTCAATCTCTCTCCTGTAAAGCAGCAAAGACGGCCAACAGCAGCTCCACGCTTCTGTACCACCAGTGAGCAACCCCAGAACAAAGAGCATCCTTCCTCCTGATTCTTTCAGTAAAAAATCTTAGAACTGAGTCTTATCGATGCTGGATGGGTCATGTGCTCATTCCTAAACCAATCAGGGTGACTCCACTTGGCCAGGTCTGGGTCACATTGCATTTCCAGTGCTGGGGGCTGCTGTCAACCTTGTGTGAGTCAAATGGACTGGGAGTGTGTGTGTGTGTGTGTGTGTGTGTGTGTGTGTGTGTGTAGTTGTTCCCCAGAAAAGAGGTGGATTCTGTTATCACAAAAGATTCCAGACAGATTAGAAGTAGCAGATGACCCCATCCCCATGCCACCATGGTGGCCAGGAGGAGGGGGAGGAAAGCAGGTGACTCTTCAGTCCTCTTATACCCACTTCAACCAGAGCTTCTCCATGTTTTTGAAAATCTGTTTTACATATTGGGATTCAGCGTTAGACATAATTTGAAGAAAGTGATTTGTAATTTGCTGCTAAACCGTGAATTTAAAATCCCTCAGTTTGTAAAATGAGTCTCTGAGATGTTATGTAATTTTTCTCAGTCACACAGTTAGTTGGCAGAAAAAATTGTGATGCTACTATGTGAGAGATAGTTAGCCAAGGCACTGCATAGAAATATGAAGATGAATATCTCACAGCACCCATGATAACTTATGAAAGATACGAAAAATGCGCACAAAGAGAATTCACAGGAAAAAATGTGTAGCAGTCTGTATTTTCTGAAAATGACTACAGAAACACTCGTGGCCCCACATTCTCTTCCAGAACTTTGCCACTCCTCATTAAGGTATGCAGTCTGCTTCCTCTCCCCTAGAACCTGGGCAGGATTGTGAGGCTCCGACAAATTGAATGTGGCAGAACTTTTGAAGCTAGGTTAGAAAAAGCAATACAGTTCCCCCTGGTGCACTCTCTCACTCTCTCTCTCTCAGTGTTCAGTATTAGAACATAGCCTCCTTGCTACGAGAAAGCCCAAACCATGTCACACAGTGAGAATGCATGGAGAGGCCCATGTGGAAAGGAACTGAGTCCCCGATCTGACAGCCAGCATCACTGCCAGACATGTGAGTGAGCGAGCTGTCAGATGAATCCAGCCCCTGGCTTAGAGTCTTTCATCTCAGGCCCAGATGCTGTGGAACAGAGACAAGCCATCCCTCCTGCGTCCCATCCAAGTTCCTGACTCACTGAATTGGTGAGCAGAGTAAATGGTTGTTTTATGCCAGAGAAGCTGGAAGAGAGTAATTCCGTCTGGGGCCATCCCTCCTGCGTCCCATCCAAGTTCCTGACTCACTGAATCGGTGAGCAGAGTAAATGGTTGTTTTATGCCAGAGAAGCTGGAAGAGAGTAATTCCGTCTGGGTCTCCATAGACGGAGTAGTGAACTATGGCACTAGTGCTGTGAACTGCCCAGAATGTTTTCCTTCTGCCCCCTTCCTCGTGTAACAGGCTGGTCTCCTTGGCCTGGCTGATCCTAGTCCTCCATTCCCTCGGACTCTGTGATTAGGGCAGGACTAGGCACATGACCCAAAAAGGGCCGATCAGAGCCCTTCCTGGGTTGATAAATGAACAGTGAAAGAGAGAGAGAAAGATCTCACACTTCTGAGGTTGTTGGGCTAAGGGAGTATAAAATGAAAGAGGCAGAGAATGCTGGCTGCACTAAGATTCTACTTTAGGACGTGGTTCCTGTGGCAATCCCTTTAAACATGTAGTATTCTTCCCAACCACTGAAACCAATAATTTTCCTTTCTTGCATATTGGATTTTTATCCCTTTCCTCTAAGAATGTTGCCTATTTAAAAGGCTTTGTGTAGGATATGGCATTTGAACTGGGCCTTGGAAGATGGTAGGGTATTGACATTCTGAAATGGGGAAGGGGCTGTAGAGGAAGGGGACAATGTCCACGGAGGCAGAGTGGCACAGCAGCTAAAGGCACCGACTCCGTAGTCACCAGTCCTAGGTCCAAATGCCAGCTCCGCCCCTTACTCATTTTGAGAATTTGGACTTTACCTCATCAAACTGCAGTGCCCTCACCCGTGAAATAAAGAAGATAGCATCTAAGGCATGGGGTTATTGTTAGGATTAAGCGACACCCAAAACCCACATGAATGCCTGGTACATGTTAAAGTTTAGTTGGTGGCCACAGTACAAGATGGCATGGGGTATGGATGAGGAGCATCACATGGCAGGAGTCTGGCTGAGAAAAAGCTGGAACAAGAGGTGGAGCTGGATTATGGAGGGCCTGGAATGCCTGTCTGTGTCAGGTGGGCGTAGAGCATGGATGTTCTCTTAGCAGAAATGATCAGAGATACGAGGACATGCATGTTCCACACATAAATAAAATGTTGATAACGAGATTTCTGTTTCAGTACAGAATCAGCAGTATAGTTTTGCTAGTATACATAGTATATATGGATGTAATTGTGAGGTTGGTTCCAAAAGCATACAAGTGAACCCAGAGATCAGTTCTCCGTTCTCTGCACCCACAAGCATCGGCTCTGCTGTTACGCCCTGGAGATTTCATCAGGATGCCTATGTCAGTTTTTCTTTTTTTGTGACCGGTAAGGGGATCGCAACCCTTGGCTTGGTGTCATCCTCACCGCGCTCAGCCAGTGAGCGCACCGGCCATCCCTACGTAGGATCCGAACCCGCCGCAAGAGCGCCACTGCGCCACGGAGGTGGCCCTCAGTTTTTCTTTATTACCATGAAGAATTGACTCGTGCACAAGCATTGGTGAGCAAATGTAGACTTTATTAAATGTTTTTGTAGTGGACAATATCATTGCTCTATCAGATTTCCTCAGCTCCCTGTTTACCATTTTGTGCTCTGCCCCCGCCCCTTTGCCTTCTAACACTCAGCGCCTCCACCTCTTCTTCAGAGGATGGACTTCAGGCTATTGGAGCCACTTTTCCTTCACAGCAGAGCCAGAAGTACTTGGGAATTTATTCCCCTTCATGCACCCTGTCCTTGACCAATGACTGGCAGGTGTGGGAGTTTGGAAGCCCAGCTCCCTTACCTCTGGTTGGCACATCTCTGAGGTGTAATTTACACTCCAGGGTTCCCCTGCAGGATCAGGCTGGAGGGCTTTGCCTGAAATTGTCACACTTTTCCTTGACTTTTTCCTCTTCTCTGTCTTGTTTCCTCCACTCCCTTACTGGTGGTCTCCCTTGGGAGCACATCCTTAATAAATGCCTTGCACACGAATCCTAGTCTCAGGGTCTGCTTCTGGAGAACAATTTTCTAGGGCAGATAGAGGGATGTATTTGTGTACATCCTACAGCAAATAACTTCACAATCCCCCTTAGACACCTCAGCTCTCCTACTCTGCTAAGGTACACATTTTTCCATCTTTCCTTTCTTGCTTGCAAGGCCTGGATTTATTGATTCATATCTCTCTCCTGGAATCCTCCATTCGCAGTGTCAAATTCTCACCCCTCTACTTTGCAGAGCAATTCTACCTCAGCCGCTGTCCATACTTATCAAAGCACCAAGCTGCCACACTAACAGAACCCTGAAATCAGTAGGACCATCTCTCCTTAGAAAGCAGCTTAGGGACCATCTTTTATCGTAAGAACATGCTTCTTGAGGTCTTACTTCTACTCCAAGTGACTTACCAATATTTCAAATACTATGCTCCTCCTCAGAGGAGGAACTTGGCAAGTATCATACTCGATGGGCGAATAACATTTTTGACCTTCCATTTTATGTATCTACATGTCTGTATCCATCCATCAATCCATCTACCCACCCACACACCCACTATCCTTATCTCCATTTATCTGTCTGTCCATCTAAATAGGACAGTATAAACATTTTCTTACTAGTCTGGGACGAGTATTTCCAAACATCTGATTTCTCCACACTTAAAAAAAAAAAAAAAGGGCACCAGGATGATTTGAAAATTGAAAAACCTGTTTTGGTTTTTCTCACTCCTCAAAAACACTTTTTTGGGGTGAGAGAACAGCTTTATAAGCAGGAAAGTGCGGAGTGGGCAGAAGGGGCTGGCATGGAGTTTCCAAAGGTTCTTTTGTTCCCAGACACCATGGCTCAGATCCACGTGCCTTCCCTCACTATCCAGGCCTGTTTGTTTTTAGTGAAAACAGAGTTCTACTCCAGAAGTTCTACTCCAAGCAGCTTGACCTACACCCACTGCAGCATGTTTCTAAGACCTTTCATGGGGAGCTGCTGGCTGCTGGAGAAAACTAATGAGTATTTTCTGACACAAAGCCTCCAATTGAGATTATAAAGTAATTTATTAGGCTCCTACTGTAGTGAGCACACACAGTTCCTGCTCGGAATAGACTAATTAAAAACTTCCCTACCACGTACAATTTCAACTGTGTTGAAAAAAAAAAGAACAGTACCTCAGTGGTAATTTTTCATAGAAAGGAAATGATAATGATTTCTAAAAAAAAAAAAAATTCGTGGAATTTTAACTAGACAAAACCAGCATCTGCGGGTTTGGATGTGACTCAGAGCCCTATTATCTTTATGCAGAATATATCCAATTTCCCACCTCTAACTTGATATGATGCTTTCCTGGAGCTCAGCTGATAGGAAGGTAAGAGTCAATATTCCTAGTTGTAGAGTTTAAAGGTGATTTCATTTTTGGGGGTGGTGACACTCATATAACCTCCATAACCCCAGATATTCTGGGTTTAGGAGACTTTCTCCTTTAATAGCCAAATATCCATCATCTGAGCCATGAATATTCTACCAGGATAGCTTCTCCAGGGTGCCCCGGGACTCTCTAAGGAACACTTACACATCTCAAAATTCACCCTGGTTGTTCCTTATCATCTTGGCCTGACATCTGGCCTTGAACTGTAGCAACTTTCTGTCTGTGTCAAAACTCAAACTGTCATAAGTTGCCTGTGTACTGTTTTACCCCAATGGAGATGTTAAAGAAAAAAATAGTCACCAAGCTTCAAGCATGCCCATTCAGATCTGCCCATTGAGTGACACTGAGAACTTTAGAGTTTTATGCAGCACACTGTGGACCTGTTTGAGAACTTTGCCTCCATTTTAGTGTATTTTGGTGCTCCTTGTGTTGATTCAGTGATAGTGGACACTGGCTGCTGTATTAATTCCCCAAATCTCAACTAAGATAGGGCTGTGTCACTTAATAAAGGTTTTTGAGTAGTTGGGTAATGGAAGAAATGACACAGGGAGTTGGGGACACCTTAGAACTGGACACCAAGAGTGCTTTTCTTAGGTCCTTTGGCTGTGCTTTTTTGCAGGGATCCTCTCCTGGCCCTCGCTTCCCTTTCCATCAGCCTGTGGCCTTATTGCTGGGCTGGTTTGCTCCCCAACAACAGGAGTGCTCTTGCCAAGTTCCTGCCGACAACAGATCGAGACACCACTCCACTAACACCCAGGGGAACACCCTGCCTCCTCTCATCTCGGTCTGTGGTTAGTCTTTCAATATCATAATAATCTTGGGAATGCCTCTGTATCATCAGTGAAGAGTCCCTTTTCTATTCATGCAGAGCAGTTTATCTCATTGTCTCTAGGAGTTCCCTACTGTGATAGAGGATTATAGCTTCACTTTTGCATTAGGATCATTAAAATTTTCCAGACACAAGGAACAGTGTCCCCTCAGAAGTGAATCTAAAACCCCCCCAGAAAAATTGTTGATGGTATTTTGTTTTTAATCTCTCTCTCTCCCTCTCCTCCTCTCTGTCTTTCTCCCTCCCTCCCTTTTGTAGTCTAGTTGAGAGAATCTCTTTATACTTACAAAGAGTGATTTGCTCGTACTGTGGGCCAGGCACAGTACCCAGAACTGAGGAGGCAGAGAGAAATAAGACACAATTTCTCCCTCAGGAAGCTCATGGACTAATTGGGGATCTCCATTGATGATAGTGGGCTAAGAACTATAGAAGGTTCAGATGGAAGTTGCAGAGACAACAAGGAGCAGGAAAGTCAGAAAAGGCTTTCCAGAAAGAGGCTGATCATGAGTGGGTTTTGAAGCACAAATGAGAATTACTTGAATTGTAAGAATTTATGAGATGGTTGAAGTGGGGAAAGATTTTGGGCAGTGGAAACAAGGGCAAGGATATAGAAGCAAGGAGTAGTATGCTACAGGTATGATTACTAAAGATGGATAAAGCTAAAGCACAGATTCAATGCAGGGGAAATGGAAGAAAATACAGGGCTCAGATCCATCCAAGGACCCTGGATTTTACTCCACAGATGATGAGGAAAGCCTGAAGCACTGGGGTGGGGGGGTTGGGGGTGACATGATCACATAGAGGTTGTTAAACTAGAGCTGAAGAGTTAATGATACTAAACAGAGAAATGGTCCTGGTGAGAGTCACTGAGTCCTCAGTGGTGGCCATGGAAATGAAAGGAAAAACAGAGCTGTGAGCACTCTTTGAAAGGTTCAATCAGTAGGAATTGTCTAATTTGATGTGGAAGGTGAAGGAAAAGAAGTCCAGTGGAACAGCTGTGTTTCTGATGGACAGATGGTGGTGCCACCAGCTAAGCCTGGGTATACAGGGAGGGAAACAGGTTTGCTGGGAGGGAAGTGGTGCGGGGAGGTGAGGAGGAGGGGACGGAGGTTGTCAAATGATAAATTCTGGTTTGGGAATGTCATGAATCTGATTTCTTGCCAGACTTCTGAAGATGACTGGTTAGTAGTTGGACATACAGGACTGAAAATCAGCACTGATAGACTGACTGATGATGTAGATTTCAGGTGCTAATTATAATTATAAAAGGTTATTTTATACTCTAAGGAGAGGTGTAGAATAAGAAGAGAAGGGAAAAAGGATTGACTATAGAATCCCAGGATATGTCACCTTTATTTTTACAATTTGTATAAAGCTTCTGCCTCTACATTTATTTAGAATATTTGGCAAATAATAGAAAGCTAATCCATCTGCAAACTACATGTTTTTCAGGTAAGTAAAATAAACTTGAGATACTACTATGGTTTGAATGTTTGTCCCCTCCAAAACTCATGTTGAACATAATCCCCATTGTAACAGTTAAGAGGGTAGAAACCCAACTATGGTATTTGAAAGGTGTGGGGCCCTTAAGAGATGATTGGGTGGTGAAGGTTCTGCCTTCATGAGTAGATTAATCCATTCATGGATTAATGGGTTATCACAGGAGTGGGACTGGTGGCTTTATAAGGAGGAGAAGAGAGGCCTGGGCTTACACTGCTCAGCCCCCCACCACAGGATGCCTGGCACCACCTTGGACTCTGCTGACAGTCCCCATCAGGAAGAAGGTCCTCACCAGATGTGCCCCCTCCTCCTTGGATCTCTCAGCCTCCAGAACTGTAAGAAAAAATTATGTTTCTTTACAAATTACCTACGTTTCAAATAGTCTGTCACAAGCAACAGAAAACAACTAAGATAACTGGCCTAGAATATGTTCCTGAATAAGTGAACAGCAAAGAGAATTGTTAAGAAAAGATTTACAATTTTCTAGAAATTTTAAAAAGGCCTGGCTGGCTGGTTACTTCAGTTGGCTAAAGCGTGGTGCCTATAGTTTGTTCTCTGTACCGGCCAGCCAAAAAAAGGGGGGCAGGGGACTCTTTCTAACTACATTTCATACAAGGGGTAAGAAACCCCTGATCAGTCCCAAAGAATGGGCTATTGGGACAGAGATGAGAAGAGGGTAGAGGACCCCAGATTCGTTCCTTCACCCAAATTCTCCTGAGTAACCATGGGGAGTCCTGCATCATGAGGCTGTTACTGGCACAGCAGCACAAACTTAGGAGTTCCCAGACCAGGGACCCAGATGGAGGCTGGACCACAATACCCCTAGACAGTATGTGCCAATTTACAACAGATCTAACACACAAGCTCTGAGAAGACTCCTAGAGCTTAGGCCAAAATCGTGAGTGTTGAAAACAAGGAAAAACTTTATAATGTGAAAACAGGTGGTTTTTCTAGAATTTCCATGGCATTCGCATTTAAAAGGAGTTTAAGACAAAGTCAGTTCTGGCTGCCAGGCCATCCAGGGCTGTGAGATAAAATCCTGACATCTTCTGCCAGGACACATAGCCAGGCTCATCACTAAGCTCCTGCCCGTGAGTGCCCCGGGGCCTTCTCAACACACACTCTCCAGGCACACCTGAAACGTCCTCAGCTTCTTTCCTTCTCCACCTGCAGTCCAGGGGCCACCGTCCCATTAAGCAGCAAAAACATCACTTTATTCTGAATAGTAGAAAAAAAATGACTTTGGTGATACGAAGGAAGAGGTGTGGCAATAAAGTATGCTTTATTCTTTATAATAAAAAGAATAAGGCACAGACACTCTGGATCTTTTGACAAAGACCAAATCCTGCTTTTCCACATCTTTCTGTACATTGACCCAAACAATCTCCAGTGCCTCTGGTATCCCATATTTTTTGTAATTTAACCTAAGCTGTGACCTAGAATTCATGCCAAACCCTATAGTATGCAATACAGTAACATTTCTACTCATGGGGACTTGATGGTCATGAAACTATGCAGTGAACAGCTATCTCTGCTCCAGCAGCTGTGAAGATCAGGGAGTCAAAGAGGTCCTTCTGACAATACTGCCAGGCAAGATTGGAGTTTTCTAGTTTCTGTAATACCTGATCTGGCATCCTACACTCTCAACAGCATTTGTGATTTAAAATGGCTTCATTGCTAGAGGCTGGTAATGCCAGATTTCATTTCTGTCCCAGCGCTCAGCTGCCGGACAGAGATGACCCTTTACAAAGAGAGCTGTCTCAGCCGGTACTTCTTCAGATGAGGGAGNCTAAGAACTATAGAAGGTTCAGATGGAAGTTGCAGAGACAACAAGGAGCAGGAAAGTCAGAAAAGGCTTTCCAGAAAGAGGCTGATCATGAGTGGGTTTTGAAGCACAAATGAGAATTACTTGAATTGTAAGAATTTATGAGATGGTTGAAGTGGGGAAAGATTTTGGGCAGTGGAAACAAGGGCAAGGATATAGAAGCAAGGAGTAGTATGCTACAGGTATGATTACTAAAGATGGATAAAGCTAAAGCACAGATTCAATGCAGGGGAAATGGAAGAAAATACAGGGCTCAGATCCATCCAAGGACCCTGGATTTTACTCCACAGATGATGAGGAAAGCCTGAAGCACTGGGGTGGGGGGGTTGGGGGTGACATGATCACATAGAGGTTGTTAAACTAGAGCTGAAGAGTTAATGATACTAAACAGAGAAATGGTCCTGGTGAGAGTCACTGAGTCCTCAGTGGTGGCCATGGAAATGAAAGGAAAAACAGAGCTGTGAGCACTCTTTGAAAGGTTCAATCAGTAGGAATTGTCTAATTTGATGTGGAAGGTGAAGGAAAAGAAGTCCAGTGGAACAGCTGTGTTTCTGATGGACAGATGGTGGTGCCACCAGCTAAGCCTGGGTATACAGGGAGGGAAACAGGTTTGCTGGGAGGGAAGTGGTGCGGGGAGGTGAGGAGGAGGGGACGGAGGTTGTCAAATGATAAATTCTGGTTTGGGAATGTCATGAATCTGATTTCTTGCCAGACTTCTGAAGATGACTGGTTAGTAGTTGGACATACAGGACTGAAAATCAGCACTGATAGACTGACTGATGATGTAGATTTCAGGTGCTAATTATAATTATAAAAGGTTATTTTATACTTTAAGGAGAGGTGTAGAATAAGAAGAGAAGGGAAAAAGGATTGACTATAGAATCCCAGGATATGTCACCTTTATTTTTACAATTTGTATAAAGCTTCTGCCTCTACATTTATTTAGAATATTTGGCAAATAATAGAAAGCTAATCCATCTGCAAACTACATGTTTTTCAGGTAAGTAAAATAAACTTGAGATACTACTATGGTTTGAATGTTTGTCCCCTCCAAAACTCATGTTGAACATAATCCCCATTGTAACAGTTAAGAGGGTAGAAATCCAACTATGGTATTTGAAAGGTGTGGGGCCCTTAAGAGATGATTGGGTGGTGAAGGTTCTGCCTTCATGAGTAGATTAATCCATTCATGGATTAATGGGTTATCACAGGAGTGGGACTGGTGGCTTTATAAGAAGAGGAAGAGAGACCCAAGCTAGCACACGAGTGTGCTCAGCCGTCATTGCCATTGATACCCTGCATCACCTTGGGACACCAAAGAGAGTCCTCACCGACAAGTAGACCCTCACCAGATGCACCCCCTTGACCCTGAACTTCACAGACTCCAGAACTGTAAGAAATAGGTTTTGTTTCTTTATAAATTACCCAGTTTTAGGTTTTTATGTTAAAAGCAACAGCAAATGGACTAAGACGGATATCAAGCAAGCACATATTAGTGCTCAAAAAATATTTTTTGAAGGCGTGAGGGTGAATATTCATTTTGCTCAGTTTTAGAGTAGTACCATGAGAGTAGGGCAACACCTGTTTTAATTTGCATGAAGGTGAATATCACAAATAAGCGTTGATGACCGTGGTGCTGCAGCAGAAGGTTAAAAAGAGAACAGTACATACTCTAACCATAGCAACATGGTTGGGGGGGTAGTGCCATCCAGAAGGTTATAGATCTCTTAAGAAGAATATTTGCTCCCATGAACCCTTGCCACTAAGCAGCAAAAACATCACTTTATTCTGAATAGTAGAAAAAAAATGACTTTGGTGATATGAAGGAAGAGGTGTGGCAATAAAGTATGATTTATTCTTTATAATAAAAAGAATAAGGCGGGCTGGCCCGGTGGCGCACTGGGTAGTGCGCCGCTTGGGAAGCATGGCGGCGCTCCCGTCCGAGGGTTCGGATCCCACATACAG
>NW_007728716.1:71734-73783 GCF_000696425.1 Galeopterus variegatus | reverse complement strand
GGACAGAGATGACCCTTTACAAAGAGAGCTGTCTCAGCCGGTACTTCTTCAGATGAGGGAGTGACATAGTGAGGTCACAATTGCTTTATGAAACCAGCCACCACTCCCCCAGGCAGTGCTAGCATGACGTGTAAAATCTCTTTTTAACCTCTGGATGTCTGTGGCTTCTGATCACCCATGGGATGGTCAGAAGCACAACAGTGCACGCCACATGGCTGAATTCCTGCAGGTGGATTACTAAGCACCCTCCGGGCACTCTCGCCCACGAAGTTGTAGGTGTAGGCTCAACTTCTGGTTGCACAAATCTTAGAGATCATTTAGCCCAATCCCTTAGGCCAACAGTTCTTAACCAAGTGACTATTGTTTTGACAAACTGTTGACTTATCAATAAAGAAGGAATGTTTGTTAAAGATTTCCTTTTTTTCTCTGCCGATTAGAGCAGATTCAAAATTATTCTACAATAATGTCCCTCACGCTCATGTTCTGATAGGCTTTTTGAATGGGGGAGGCAGGGGTCTTATTCTACAGTTATTCTAATGGAAACTGAGCCTGATTCACAACCTTGTCTGCCTATGAGGTCTCTGTTAGCAATATGTGCAGCACTTAAACTTCATCCACTCTGTGTTGCTTCAGAACATTTGAGAGGCTAAGCTTCAAATCCACTTCAGCATCTCAGTGTGTGCTTGGATACCTCCAGCATCAAAGAACTCACTGTCTTCCCAGACAGTTCATTATGTTATTAGATGCTTACAAACTGGCCTACCTAGTTTAGAATCAGGTCCCTGATGATTGCAACCACCTCAAAGATGACTGAGTACTTTTGTGGAAAAGATACCTAGGACTTAGGGAAAGCAAAGTCTGGAGGTGTGAGGGCTAGTGACCAGAAGTGGCATGGGTTGGGGGATTGAGGGTCGGGTAGGCTTGCCTCTGGTTCATTAATTCAGTGGCAGATTCTTATCTCCACACTGGAAAGCTTTGGAAACCTTCTGAGAGCATCGGTTAGGGTGGAAAGGGGCTTAGCAACTCCTGGACTTGTGTAATTTATATTACTCCAGTAATGGGCCTGGAAACTGAGCCTCACAGAAAAATGCAATCACCACTCTTTGATGACAAGCCATCGCCCCCTCTACCACTTGAGGGCACCATTCCTGGGTTATGTTTGGGCTGAAACAGGGCCTATGGACATGCTTTTAAAATTTTCTACCAGAATCTTCTTCATGGTAGAGAACTATGGTAAGAACCCTGGGAGTCTGGGGCAAAGCTATAGAATGACTTAAAGTTTCATGTTTTATCTTGAAGTTTTGTGCATGTTTACATTCACAGTGTACATTCACATTTACTTACTTACTTTATTTATTTATTTTTAATTTTTAACTCTTAAAATTTTAACAGTTACTTATACATATTTGTGGGAAACTGTTGTTTTATTACATGCATACGCTGCACACTGATTCACTTAGGGTAGGTAGCATAGTTTTGTACCTGTTAGTCCACCACATTTACTTTAGTAAAAACTGGTTTAAATTATTTACCATTGAATAAAATGATCACTTCAGAGGATGTGCTATATTTAACCGTGACCCTTCTTGTGACCCTGGGCATGCCGCCTTGTATACAGTCCCTTTGAGAGACAGAGGCTTTTAGATTACATAGATCTGGGTTACTAGATATGTATCTTGTACAGATCACATTACTTTTCCAAGCCTTGGCTTTTTAAATCTAAAATATGAGAACAATGAAACCTACATTTCAAAGTTATCATGAGGATTAAGACAAATAAAATATATGAAGTGGCTGGCACATAGTAGACAATCAAGAAACGGTAACAGTTCTCTGCTTATTAGGTAGATCTTTGTCAGCCTTGCATTTCCAGAATCTACAATTCTGACTCAGCTGACTGAGGTGACCCCATGGGACATTTCCTACTAGAGGGGTTGCAGGAGAAAGAGTATATGTAACTGCCAGATGGCATCGCTGATAGTATTAACAATTGAAAATAAATTGTATGAAGTGGGGTGCTGTGATGTGCTTTTTGGGCTTATCATAGTC
>NW_007728716.1:68943-70980 GCF_000696425.1 Galeopterus variegatus | reverse complement strand
AATTGAAAATAAATTGTATGAAGTGGGGTGCTGTGATGTGCTTTTTGGGCTTATCATAGTCGGTTTTCCCATTTCTAGGTCTTCCTGAAATGTGAAAATTGGCAGTTGGGTGATGTTCACAGTGTCCCATCTACTGCCTGTGCCCCCTATCATGTGGCAGCTGCAGCTGAGTCATGGGATGAGAGAAAGAACATTTTCTGCGTGGAGTTGCTTGCCAGCCGTCCCCTTCTCTGGGCTCACCTTTTAGTCCTGCAGCTGAGAAAGATTTAGGCCATGGTCACTGCCTAGACTAATGAGTCTATCTCAGGGCATATAACAGCAGTCTTGGGAAATTTGCTTTTGAATTCCAAAATGATAAACGAGTTGCCCAGATCACAATTCAATGGGAAATATTTATATGAGTCTAAGCATTAATATAAAAACTTAGCTATTAACTTCAATTTTGAATATCCAACCACTTTCTGAGGGGGGAAAGAAAAGCCTCCTAATCATATGACAACTATTTCTCTGACTCACCAGGCTCAGAGCACAGAGGGAGCTGGAGGTCAGGTGGACACATAAAAAAGGTGATAGAACATGGCATGGGAGTTAAGGCCGGGGACAGAGGCCAGGGTGCCAGGTTGTCTGGAAGCTTCAGGAAAGCTAGACAGTAGAGGTGATATCTGAGCTTGAGATTCAGATTCAGAGTCAGGGGTGGGGCTCAGGCATGCCTGTTTTTAAAAAACATCTCTAGAGATTCTGATGTATGGCCAGGCTGGGGTCTCCTAGCAGACCGTTGTACTTCTGTTTCAGAGAATGTCCCTTCTGGCTCGTGAGCCCCTCGCTGGTAGGGTCTTCCCCTGTCTCTGCCCAGCACCATCTTTGCAGTTATTTGGAGCCTGACCCCATGTCCAGGGCTCCTTCTACTTCCAGGGTGCGTGCCACACTGTGATGGGGAACCCGACACTGCAGAATTTGGAAGAACTCCATGTCATATGTTCCAAAAGGTAAAAACTCGACTATCTGCAGTGTTCTACTGCCTTGATGCCATACCCCCATTCTTCTTCTGAAGGAATGCTGTGACTCCTTTTCTTTCCCAATGTGTATCTGAATCTCTTTTCAGATGTGTGTTTTTTCTTTGTTCACTCTTATTTCCCTGGTTTTCAAAATGTACCCTTGAGTTACTTTTCGAATGCAACATATGAGTTTGTCTACTTGTGAATGCAAGGGCCTCTCTCCCCTGTGGCTCCCAAAACAATTTCTGGAAAGGAGAAAGAGGGTGAATTTTGGGTAACGCTCAATATAAAAAGAGAACCCAGAGAACTGGAGTGTTTAGAACTGAATGCAGGTGAAGCAGTCACCCACCTTCAGGCTGACACATGTTCCTTTCACTTCTTCCAGCATACAGTTTAAGTAAATGAAAAAGCCATGTTTCTGAAATCTCTGAATCTGTAGTCTTATTTCTACCACAACTGCTTTTCTCGTAAGAGCCCCCAAACATTTGACAAATGAATGAATGAGGGAATGAATGAAGTACAATATAACCCTGAATAACTACATACTTTAGTCTGTGCCAGGGAAAGGATGAAACCCATGTCTAGTCGGAAGAACCTGCTGTGGGAAGCTGGAGTATTGACTGTGGATATCTGATTAATATCAGATAACAGCAGAGGGGGCTTTTTTCCTTGGCCCCAAGAGGAAAGATGCTTTGGGCAGAGAAGTGAGAAAGACACCAGGCATTGCAGGGAGCACATTTAGCAGGGTTGCCTCCTCTGAGTGGTCAGGTGTATCTGTGCCAGCTAAGCTCAGGGAAGCAAGTGGGCAGAGTACCCAAGGAGGAGGGGGAGCCAACACTGTTCTTGAAAAGGACCCACCCTGGAGCAGCTGGCAGAGTTCCAGGCAGGCTGGAGAGCTGGATGCCTGAGTCCCTTGAGGGTGCTGAGTATGCCACCTACAGCATGTGCATGTCTGTGTGTGCTGGGCAAACTAAACCTCTCTTTTTTTTGGTTGTTTTTAAGCCTGTGCTGTGGTTTGGGAGAAAGAGGAGAGCAGAGGACC
>NW_007728716.1:19640-67884 GCF_000696425.1 Galeopterus variegatus | reverse complement strand
CCCATCTGTCTAAACTTTTGCCTGTTTGTTCTGCTCTAGCTGGTATTCGGAGGCCAGTTTTTGAGTATTACAACTGATCACAGGTGGCAGTTCCTCATGCCTAGCAAAGTGGTGTGACACCCTGGGGCTCCCTTCTTCATTTTGAAGCATGTGACACTGGGGACCTGTTGGTGACCATGCAAATATACTGGGAAATGTGGAGAGTTAATGTCCTGTGGAGGAACCTTTACTAAAGGGAGATGAGTTGATGAGTAGATTCTTTTCCTTTCCTTTCCCTGGACAAACTGATCTGAGATGCAATTAAACTCACAGTCTTTCAGAATCAGTCCTCCAAGATGCAACAATCAGTTGCAGTTGAGACCAAGCAGAATCAGCTCAGTGATGCACTCTGGGATTTGGTCTTCCTTCTCCCCCTTTTCCTCCTTCCTGCTTCCCTGGAATAGACTCCATACTTAAGTATTAGCTCATTAGCTTTTCCTTTTTCAGGAAACACCCTGAGGAACCCAGGCCAAGACACCCAGTGTAAATAATAGTTACCAGGTCTATGTGTAGAAGTGTGCATTAGTTACCTATTGCTGTGTAACAAATCATCCCCAAATTTAGTGGTTTAAAACAACAAACTTTTGTTATCTCAGTTTCTGTGGGCCAAGAATTAAGGAGCAGCTTAACTGGGAGGTTCTGGCACAGGGTGTCTCCAGTGGTCACAGTTGGGCTGTCAGCAGGGCTGCTATCATCTGAAGGCTTGACTGGGGCTGGAAGGTCTGAGATACTCAGATGGCGGTTGGCAGGAGGCCTCAGGTCCTCACCATGTGGGCTCTCCTCAGGCTGTCTGAGTGTTCTTACAACCTGGTAGTTGTGAGTCCCTTTACCCTCAGCAAGTGACTCAGGAGGGAGTGAGAGGAAGCTGCAGCATCATTTATCACCTGGCCTCTGAAGCTGCACACCACCACAGAACCTTCTGTTCAATTCATTAGAAGCAAATCACTAGTTCCCATCCACCCTCAAAGGGAGGGGACTTTCAGAAATTTGTGAACGTATTTTAAAACTACCACAAAGTGAAAAGGGAGTTGCTACCTTATTGAGTAAAACAGAATTTCCTGGTGTGCCAAATGCAAAGCCACGGGCTTTCATAAAAGCAATCATCTGAATGCTTATTGCCAAAGCAACCGACATGAAAGTTAGGGCTTCGAAAGGTTCTAGTTACTATAGGAGCAGAGTGCTTTGGAGACCAGGGAAGATTTGCTGGAGGGGTAGCATTTGAACCAGCTGCCCAGCTCTTTCTGCTGCAGAGCCAAGGATGCTTATTGCCAAAGCAACCGACATGAAAGTTAGGGCTTCGAAAGGTTCTAGTTACTATAGGAGCAGAGTGCTTTGGAGACCAGGGAAGATTTGCTGGAGGGGTAGCATTTGAACCAGCTGCCCAGCTCTTTCTGCTGCAGAGCCAAGGCTGAGGACTGTACAATATCAATAAGACTGCAGTACATGGATTGGTTTGTTTTTATTTTGGGGAATTATAAGAAGATTCATGGAGGAGATGATATTTAAGGTAAGCTTTGAAAAATGAACAGAACTTTAACAGGCAGATCTTCAGTAGAGGGGAATACATCTCTGACTGAGGGAAGAGCTTAAGCAGTGGTTCCCAGTGATGAAATATTAATTGCTGCAATCATCATTATTTTCTACTGCACAGGGTGAGTATTCAGTTGACAACTTTGAGCTTTAGTTTCTTAGGCTACAAAATGCAGATAACTATGGTGTTTGTTGTTTTGATCTGCCCAGCATACCTGCCCCATTCTTTAGATAGTCTCAGCCTACTTCCTTTGAAGAAAGACACCTCTTCCAGCAACGTTGCTCTGGTGAGCCTGTCAATCAAGTACCCTGCCCGTCTGGACATCGATCAGGTGGGCATGTGACTCAAGCCAGGCCAATCAGGCACTCGTGGGATTTTGTTTATAGATGCTGAAAGTGAGAAGCTCTCTCTTTCTTCTGGATCTAAGCTGAGATTCTGCAAGCCTATAGCTGCTTGCCTGTGGCTGCACCCTCTACACAAATAAAGCCACTTTACATTGGAAGAAAATGAGCACAATAAACTAACAGAAGTAGATGAGAAAGTGTGCGAGCTGATAGCTTCATCTGTGTTCCAGTAACCAGCTTCAAATCTGGTCTTCCCAGTTATATGAGCCAGCAAATTTCCTTTATTTACTTAAGCCACATGAAGAGTTCTGACTGATACCTATAAATCATAATGGTGAAATTAATACACACTAACTCTTAATGCTGAACAAGCACATATAATCATATAATTATAAAGTAACTTTGTTTTTATCTCCCACGGTCCCTTTATTCCAGACTGTGGACTAACTTCCCCCTGCCGCCAGCTGAAAGCGCAGGCATTTCCCTCAGTTTTCTGGTTATTATTGGGTGGTATAATAAGCTCAGTCAGGTCATTGAAATGCCCAGTACCATGAACTCAAGTTAAAGTTGGGATTTCTCTCCTCTTCCAGCTTGGGCATGCTGCAGGCAGGAAGGACTGTGGTCATTTTCTTCTTTCTTTTCCATTCGAATCCTTCTCATCTTCCCCACTTGATAGGTGGGTTTCAAGGCTGGAATCCCGGGAGAGGGGTGAGGGGCTGCCTTGCCACTTGGGTGCTGGTGCCCTGTTGGCTTGGTAGATGTTGAAAACTGACCACAAGGGGTAGGGGCTTTTCCCTTGGAGGAGCCCTGTATCCGTGGTGGTGATTACTCACTGCATTCCCTTATCAGAGGTAAATCCATCTCTGTTCCAGATGGCTCTTCTTCCTCAGGCCTGGGAAATCCAGACACACTTTCAGCTTCTCTGCTCGCCCTTTAGGTGGTCTTGTGGGAACAGCCTGAAACAATCCAGTGTCACCTCTCTGCCGTGGGAAGCCCACAGCTGGTCTGTGAGAAGCGCTTACATCACGCTTGCCCCACAGGCTGGGAGGGTCTTTTGTCTTGGTCACTCTGCTGTTGAAGCCCCAGCCACCCACCTTTGGGCGGGAGGCACACACAGGATCGCTGGGTCGGTCAGACAGCTGGGGCATATTATTTGTCTCCTAAAAACCAACCTTTCTTGAATTGAGATGCAGGAAAGCTCCACCTCTGACCTCATCCCTTTAATGTGGGTGTGGTGGGGAGAATCTAACACATCAATAGCTTTCTTAAAAATCCTCTTCTATGTTCCTTGAAGCCTGTATCACTAGGAGTAAGGAGTTGGGTCCCCTACCCCTCTCTTTGGAAAGTGCGGCTCAAACTACAGCTCTCTCCAAAGAAAGCCTCCTCAGAAATCCTTCAGTGACCACACTCACTACCTTGATTGTGGAAGAGGGGTCTATAAACTGTGCCTCAGGAGCTACTATAACAGACTATTCCATGTCAGCTTTGACGACTCATTGGGAACATAATCCCATTGTCTTTGGACCTTGGCTGAAATTTCCATTTAACATCTTGTTCCATAAATCTGCTGTGTTTGGTCACTATGAGGATCCAATTAGGTAGATACAAAAGGCAACATATAAATGCAAAAAAACTGATGTATAGAGAGATGACATTTAAACATAAGGTTAAGGCCAATTTATGAGTTGGGATTGTCAGGTTGAGAGGTCAGTAAGAAGATCGAGGCTGGTCTGAGACAGGGATTTCAGGCAGCCTTGGGTTGGGGGCAGAAAAGGCTTGACGTGGGGCATTACGCTTATTCAGGCGAGTCAAGGGAAGGTCTCAACCTGAGCATGGACAACTCCATATGACAAGGGTGACCAGAGTCAGGCTGTCATGTTATGCCAGCCCCTGAATTCAGACTCTTGACTTTCAAATCACTTATATTGGCAGATGAATTGGCAATTGCGAAATAAGCCTATGCATTTTAAGCTCTTGTGAGTCATCCTGCAATTTCATGCAGGAACTTTAGGAACCCCCACAGAAAGCTGGAGGGAAGCCGGGTGTGGGAGGGAAGATTCCTGGCTATCTGTGACTGCTTCCCCCAGAGCAGCGCCCTCCCATTTGCTTTATGAAATTTGGAATTCCATGTCTGATTTCATTGGGAATGAAAGAGGAATTCTGCTGCTTTTATAAAACCTCTGAAAGCTACTGAACCAGATTAGCCAAATGCATGACTGGAATGAAAACTCATTATTCTAAATACACAGTAGTCTCCTTCTATTGCTACAATTACTACCAGACACCATTTATTAACCCTAATATTGACAACAGCCCAACAAGAGAGGAAATATTGTTCTGATTTCACTGTGATTCAGAGAGATTAAGTGACTTGTCCAACGTCACATCGTCAATATTTAAACTATGTGGGTGGATGTGTTGACTCCTGAGACATACAAAGTATTGACTAGGCCTCAAGGTAGGCAGATAACCTGGTGTGTGTTCTGTGGAAGTAGAAGTGGTTTGGTGCCGGCAGGAGAGGAAACTCCTGAGACAGGGCCACGTGGCTCCCTGAGGGCTGCTGCACAGCTTCTTCTCTCTTCATAGGGCTGGGCTACCTCAGGCATCAAGAGGTTTCTGTCAGAGAAAGCAACGGAATGTGTGTTCAGTCTGTGGCGGTTAATCCATGTTTAAATGGGGGTGACATGCCAGCCATCATGTCCCCTCCCAATTCTGGACTTGTTTCATAACCAAACAGCTGGTCCCTATTAGTGTCTCCACCTTGGCTCTCATAAAAAACTGCTTTTCCCTGTAAGACAGCCTTCCCAAAAGCCATTGTTCAAGGATGAAACTATGGTGCGGTGTCCTGCAGATGAGGCAGGAGTCCCAGCCTGGTGCCTTAGGACCCACCAAAGAGAACTCTGATTTCAGGGGTGTCTCTTCCTGCAGAAGTCCTCAGGCAGCTGAGGTTGAGGAGGCAGCGCCACCTTGACTGGAGCCTGGGGAGGGGGCTGACGGAGGATAAGAGGACCAGGTGTTTCCAGCAGCCTATTGCCAAGTGTGCAGAAATGGACGCCCTGTCGAGTCTCTCCTGTTCCGGTGACTGAAGGGTCTCATTAGCCTGTGCACACTAATGGGTTTCTTTAGGGACAAGGAGATCCTTGGGGATGTGGAGGCTGGAGAGAAACTGGAAAAGCTAATGGAGTTTTCCAGGTTTCACAGAGTGCAGTTTGAATTTATCCCTCCCTCCTGGTGTAATCCCAGCTGCCTTAACAGCTTATTTGTGTTCTAGANGCAGAAATGGACGCCCTGTCGAGTCTCTCCTGTTCCGGTGACTGAAGGGTCTCATTAGCCTGTGCACACTAATGGGTTTCTTTAGGGACAAGGAGATCCTTGGGGATGTGGAGGCTGGAGAGAAACTGGAAAAGCTAATGGAGTTTTCCAGGTTTCACAGAGTGCAGTTTGAATTTATCCCTCCCTCCTGGTGTAATCCCAGCTGCCTTAACAGCTTATTTGTGTTCTAGAAACCTTGACAACAGAGCATTTTGACTTCGTTGCTAAGAATGTGGACATAAGTGTGTTAAAGAGAGAAAAGTGAATACAGATGGAGAACTGGGAAAGAATAACTCAACGCCTACAACAAGGAAGCCAACAAAATGTGCTAACTTCAACAGAAAGAATATGGTCAGCAGTTTTCATCACTGAAATATATCAAGCTGTCAGGGAGGCATGCAGGCCTCCCCCCGGCAAAGCCCCTAGGGCCCCTCTCAGTCTCTGGCTCTTTCCCAGTGCTCCGCCTTCTCCTTTCCACTAGCCCTGGGGGGAGGGGGATTAAAGAGCCACCCCCTTTAAAGTGCTGCTTCCTTTCCAGAGTTCTTTTTATTCTGAGGGTGGAGCTCAGCTTCTCTGCTTCCTTCACAAGGAGCCCCCTTCAGCCCTCTGGCCTGGGCACTATTTACATTGGACTGTAGAATATTGCTGCACAATTTCCCTGTGGCTTAATTATAAAGCCAAAAACATTTGTTTATTTGAGGTAGTCTCTCCCTCCTCAGATATAAGGTAAAACTCCATGATGTCTCTAGGACAAGGCATCTACAGCTGCTCCAGCCACATAGGGCCAGTTTAGCCTCAAGATGAGCTGGCACCTCACAGGCACAGCTAGTAACAGAGGGGTGTGTGTGTGTATGTGTTTATTGCAGTTTTACGGGTGGGGGCTTAGAACTATTTAGCCAGTAAGCAGGGCTCTGAGAATCCAAAGTGCAAGTAACACTTGGATTAGTGCAGGGCAGCATCATGGTTCTGGGTCATCCACCCACGCAGGGCAAGTACCATACGTGGAAGTACAGTGGTAAGCAGGACCCTTGGGCTGGGAGAAGAAGCCAGTCCAGGTTTGGAAGTAAAGGACCTAGAGGCAGGCTTTGTTCTTCATCAGATACTCACTGAATATCTGTCACGTCTGACTATACAAGGGTACTTTCCATACCTGTTCTCATTTAATCCTAACCCAGAGGGACTACTTATAAATGAGGAGGCTGAGGTTCTGAGAAACTAAACAGCTTGCCCATGATTAGAGAGCTAAGTAAGAGATGGGATTAGGGTTTGAACCTAGGGCCACTGACCTAAGTTCAGAGCTCCATCTAGCACGCTGTACTGCCTTTTTCCTAGCTGCAGTGGGTCCCTCATACTCATCCCTTCATTTCATATAAATAGCACCTACTTCCTCAGTGACCTACCCTGTGTCTTCCTTGTTTCTTCTTTTCCTGTCATTTTAAGCAGGCTATCCATCAGGGGATTTCTTTCTTCAGAAAGAAAGTGGCAATATCCAAGACTGCCTAAGCAGAATTCCCCATGTCACCTTGGACTGTGGGGCACTGGTCATGCAGGTTACAGGGGACCCTTGAACAAGAGTCTTGGCTATTTCCACTGTCTGATAACTGAGCAAGTATTCACTTTCAGACCCCATGCTCTTTGTTTTTCTACCACTCAAGTTATCCTGTTTCAAGCTCCATTTTGCTTCCTGGTAGAACATGCAATCTCAGTTAATTTCAGGTGAAGCCATTTATTTCAGGCTTATACTTGAATTAATTCAAGATTTTCAATCTCCCTGATCCCACACGTGACCCCAGAGTTGGCCTCTGAGATCCAGGGTCTTCTGTGGTATCATAACATCAGTGGCAAGAAGATCAGGCCCCTGGTCGTTGGCACCTTGTCATTCTGGTATTCACTGAGAGGTGCACAACTCCTCCCTGTGCTCAGGCACTGCTGTCCTGCCACACCGGCATCTACCAAGCACCAATTCCCAGCTGGCCTCTAGCCATGTAACCTCGCCACTGCTGCTGTGTTTTCCCTGCATCAAGACTATAATATCCCTTTAGGTTGACTTTCTCTTTTCCCCAGTGAAATTCTCCACACTCCTCTGGGGCACAGAGAAGGTTTATTCCTCCCCACTCCTTTCTAATGAGTGGGAACCCAGTGGGGGTATTTCAGGTCTTCGCTGCTTCAACACTGTCTGAAACCATCTCAACCAGTTGCTGCTGCCCTGCTGTGGTGGGGCAGCATGTCCTGGGAGGGCGATGCCGCTGAAGTCCTGCTGGGATGCAGGGCAGAGATCTTGTCTCCTCTCAGGTCTCCACTCTTGTTTGGGGGTTATTTTTTTCTAAAAAAAGTATTTATTTTTAATTATACATACTGATGGGGTACAGAGTTGACTATCAGTATCTGTGTACAGTATGTGATGATCAAATCAATATTATTAGCATGTTCATCATTACAAATTGTAATAACTCTTTGTGTCCCTTACCCAATTACTCCCTAACCTTCCTCCCCCTTTCCCACCTCTAGTAACTATAGGTCTTGTTTGGGGGTTCTATTGTTTCTTCATACAAAGCAAGTCTTAGGGGAGTGGGATCATGTCAGACCCCAAGGACTCCCTCAGATACCATCAGTGGCCTCTTTTCTTTTGCTTCCCTTCTAGATCTTCATTCCAAATGCAATTCAGAGAGACTTTTAAAATCTCTTTTCAGGCTTCAGGGGGAGAAAGCTGATTCTGCAAGTGTTCTTCCCAAGGATCGTGGCCATGTCAACCTTTCCTCTTGACAGTGGTGACCCAGTGAGTGAAAGGGGAAAGAGTGAGAGATGAGAATGAAGTGTAGCTGTAGGGTTGCTAAAAGACAGTGATTATAATTCGAAAAATTATCCTGTCCCAATAAAATGGTTTAAACATATGAGGCAATAACGGCAAGTTATTTAGTGCCTACTCTGTGCGAGGCACAGGTGCTGCCAGCATAGCAACTCATTTACTTCTCATTTGTCCTCTTTGTTCCCCAGATACTATTATTGTTGTTTTATTATTACTATTATTATTATCTTCTTCTTTACCAATGAGGAAATTGGGGCAAAAGGAGAGTAAACATTTACCTGAGGTGGCACAGGTAGTAACCATTGGAGCGGGAAGTCAAGTCCGGGCATTCTGCCTCCAGTGCCTTTAACCACCATGGCTTTACTGCTTGCATATATAAATCATAGATCATTCTGCCTTTAGGCTTGGGCTGGGGCTGCTTCCACTTTTGTAGTGCCCTGGGGATTGGGACAGGAGAAGAATGACATACTTTCCGCTGAAACCTTAGGCTTGCTCATTTCTCACCCTCCTTCCCTTCCTTCTTCATGAACAAGTTGCCACCATGTCTCAGTTGTCAAGCCTCTTCTCCACCCACATTGGATTTATAATCACTTGTCCAATCTGTTAAAAAAATGAAAAATGCCTTGTGAAGCAGTGAACCAGTGAAGGGGTGTGTGTGTGTGTGTGTGTGTGTGTGTGTGTGCGCACGCGCACGTGTGTGTGCATGTGCACACGGTAGGGAGTTCCGGGCCAACAGAACTGTGAATGTAAAGGCTCTATTCTTGGGTCCATGGGAAGTGTCTATTTCATGGGTATTGTATTCTACATAACATACCCAACACTTTCTGGTAACTTCATGCAAATATAATTGGCAGTTTTGTTCTTTTGAGAAAATTAATGTTATGAACTAACACACTTTGTCATGTTTTTTTCTCTACACGTATCAGAATTTGTAGAAGTCAAGTGCACATATGACTGTTGTGTGACACTTCTCTTGTACAAGTTCCTCTTCTGCTTTCTCTTCAGGCATGCAACAAAATTCTCTTTTCTCCATAATATATGAAATAGGAAAATTGCTGGTGACATTTTACAATATGGTATGACAACTGGTGAGTTTGGGAAGTGATGATGTAATGGAATTAGGTGAAACTGCTGAAAGTCTTATTTTTCCCTGTGGAATTCTGCCAACATTTGTTTTCTATGATTCTGCAGAAATAATGTGAAACAAAATGGGAATTTTCCATCAGTTGGAGAAATTGAAACTTATGTTTATCTAGTTGTATGACATGCAAAATATTTTCTCATGGCTTGGGATTCGAAGAGAATCAAAAGAAATTCTAACTCTTTGCTGAAATTCTTTAAAAAGCCCTCAAATGGTAGGAAAATACAAGCAGAAAGTAAAGGGCCATTAGGGAATCATATAGAGGGGACTTTCCAGAAAATAAAGGACCTGGGGAGACTGGAGTGGTTCTTAGTAACAGAGAGGCTGAAGCCCTTTTGGAAATGGTGGTGCTAAAACCACAAGGATAATGCCCCAGACCCTCTCCCACATGTTCCAAGATATGGAGTGGTCTGGACACTGAGAACACTTAAGTGTGACAAATGTTTAACTCCAGCCTTAACCTCTTCATACAAGCTCCAGCTGTGTGGATCCTGCTCAAGCCAACAGCCAGCACCTCCAAAGCCCTCAAAAACTTTTAATGGCACTGATTCTCCTCTCTCCCCAGGCACTCACCCCTGACTCAAAGCTCTGGGCAGGCCAGGCCAGTTTTTTCTTGTCTCTTCAGGAAAGGAGCAGCTTCAGCATACCCCACTCTATCCCACTTCCAACCTGACATCTAAATCAGGCATCTCTTTGATAATCCCTCAGGGCCCAGCTGTAGAGGAAAGCCCACTGGGGACAGCTATAATTTGGCCTATTCTTCCTGGCACATCCAGCCCTGCAGCCGTGGCATAGAGATAGGATAGGGTCCAAGTTCCCCCAAAGGCTTTTGTACGAGAAACACTGGTTTAACCAAGGAACAATATTCTCTGCGGAGCTGAGAGATAGGCCCCCCAGGGAAGTCCATGGCAAGAATCCTAGGGAAATGGAAAAAGATCAGGTTTGAGAAGCTGGGTGCTTTTAGGGGGTTCTGAGTGGGATTCTTATATTTAAATGATTACCAAAAAAATGTTTCAGTCATACTCAAATTCATGTCTAATCAGTGCCCAGATATAGACAGGATGTCTTTTTTTTTTTTTCTCCCCTTTTTGTCTTTTTTCGTGACCAGCAACGGGATTGCAACCCTCGGTGTTGCGCCCGCACCTCGCTCAGCCAGTGAGCAGCTGGTCTGTATGTGGGATCCGAACCCTCGGCGGGAGCGCCACCACACTCCCAAGTGGCGGCCCCTAGACAGGATGTCTTAAACTGGGATGCATGAACCCCCTGAAATTATACATAAAGAGTGTGTGTGTGTGTGTGTGTGTTTAAGCATTTTCCAGAAAAAAGAATCCATATCTCTCATTGGATTCTCAAAGGAGTCTGCAACACCTCCCTCATCCCCACTGCCCCCAAAGTTAAAAACCAGTGATTTAAGGGAATCATAGAATTTTTGTGTTGAAAGGAATCTTGGATGGTATTTAGTTCATTTTTGCTCCCCTTTAAATTTTTCTGATATAAAAAAATTTAGTTAATGGATACAAAATCACAGTTAGATAGGACAAATAAGTTCTAGTGGTGTACAGTAGTGCTAGGCAGGTATAATTAACAATAATTTATTGTATGTTCTCAATGGCTAGAAGAGAAGAGCTCAAATTCTTCATCACAAAAAAATGATAAACTTTTGCAATAATGAATATACCTGACTTGATCATCACACTTTATATACATGTATTGAAATATATCTCTGTATATATGTACAATCCCTAAATATGTACAATCAACACGCCAATTAAAAAAAGATAAAAATAAAATAAGAAAATTTGAGTCTGATTAGCATGAAATGTTTCATAAATATTGAAATCCTATAGGCCTTTTTTCTCTGAAACACCTTCCAGATGAGTCTTGAAAAATGCCTCATGATGATACTGAGTAGGGCTGAGTGATGGGATGGTCATCCACCCTTGTGTGCCAGAGGACTGATGATGGGGTGGCAGGTACACTCCTGTCCTCTGGTTTATCTTCATGTCTCACTTGGAGTACAAAGACAGGACTTTGTGGTTCAGAACCCCAAGTCCCTCCGTATCAGAGGGAACTGGTGAGACTCATTCTTATTAGAAGAACCTGACAAGGTCCTACAAATGACTTGACTGTGATGAGTTTCATGGCCCAACTTCCCCTGAACATTTACACATTTGTTTCTTTTGCTTTTCTGCTTAAAACAGCTCAATGATGCATAATTCAAGATGATTATGGTTTGCAAAACCTCATTTGTTCAACACAAATATTGAAAAAAGAAATCAGTTTGACACTTGGCACTCTTCACTGCAGCTGAGTTCACTCCTCCCAAGTCTAATGTTTTCATTTAGTGAATGGAAATTATATCTGAAGAGCAAGATGAGAAAGCCAAAGAATTCCAGTTTCCACATAAGGTTTCTCTGGGGTGAGATGAGAAGCAGAAAAATAGTCAGTTGATTCTTTCACTGCGTAGGCCAATTGGAGTAGAAAGAACTTGGCAATTACTGGTTTTAAGGTTGGAAGTGAGGGGAGAAGCTAAGGATGACTCCCAAGTCTCCTGACTCGGTGATTGGGGCATACAGATGGAAGAGCTCTTGGGAGAAATAAATGAGACCCATTGTGGATATGTGGCCTTTGGATCCAGGTGGATAATTTAGTGTGCAGTTCAGTATGAGGATCTGAAGTTCTCAGGAGAGGGTTGGGCTGCAGATACGATTTGGAGTCATCAGCATACCTTCAGCCTACACACCTACTGGAAGTTACAGAAGAGAGTTTCAAAAAGGAAGAGCAGACAATGATGCCAAATATCTCAGAGAAGTCAAGCGAGAAAGAACCGACTGTTCACTGGCATAGACAATGAAGAAGTCAGTGACGACTTTAGGACAAGCAATTTCTGTGGATTTGAAGGGGCTGAAGCCAAATCTTTTTTGATGGAGGATGGATGGACAGCAAAGTAGTGGCAAAGCAGAATGGGGACCGCTCCGGAAGCCTGGATACAAAGAGGAAAACATATAGTGATAGGTGGAAGAGGCATGCAGGATGGTGAGAGTCTTGTTTATTATTTTTTAGATTTGAAGAGACTTGAGCATGATTGGAGAAGACAGATACGTTTGGGTTAATCCAGGGTTTGGGATTTGTAAGACAGGAGAAATGGGAAAAAGGAACGAGGAAGCTGGGTTTCCTAGGCAGAGAGAAGTTGAAGTGGGGGATGATGGGACCTGGGTGGGAAAGGAAAGAAAGTGGAGGAGAAAAGGACTGACAGAATGGAAGACTAAGATAAAATAGAGTTCACAGTTGCTGAAGATCTCATGAAGATCAAAGAATAGGCAGGGTCAAAATAGGGCTGGAAAGGTCTGGAAAGACAGGATAGTGTGGTCAGAGAATGTTCAGACTAAAGTGTGTTTTAAAAAACAGTTTACCTCTGTTTCACAATGTACTGTAAATTTTAAAAATGCATTACAACTGAAAATATAAACGTTTGGTAAATTGTTGTTTTGTATTGTCTGTGGCTTTGGCTCTCTTCCATAAGATAATGACATTCTCTCTTCATTGAAGTAGGAAAATGTGGTCTTAAGAGTATTATATCTCTAGTTCTTTGTCCATTTTATATGTACGATGACATTATTATTATTGATGTTGTCTATTACTATCTTAGATATAAGCTCTTGGGAAAGAAGCCAGTGTTTTCTGTTTCAGCAGTTCCAGCAGCTGCTGTAAGCACCAGCTGGCCTTCAATACCTCTGCTTTCTTTGGCTTTGTCCTTTCTCCTAAATTTAAGTTGATTATAGGAAAAATGTAACCTATAAAGCTCAAGAGGACAGATCACATCAATAGAGCCCACATGACAAGTGACTAATGGTAACAAAGTGGACCCGTGGGATGATGAGGAATGTCAGGGAGGCCGTGCGCACCACTGTGACCTAGATTGGAAGCTGAGCTTGAAGCCCAGCCAGATTCATATAGGGTAGGTGTGCATCACATGTAAATGAAGTACAGGTCACCTTCTTTCCCTCCTAAGGGTACTTCAGTTGTACTTTCGGAAGAGATGTTAGGAATTAAGTTGTGCATAATTTGAACATAGTTAAGCAGAAAAATATTTTGTTATGCCTCATTTTGCTAAAACATGTGTTTAGCAAGTGTGCAGGTTACGTGAAAATGCAAATGGAATTATGGGTACTGGGTTAGAATTCCATTTGCAGAGAAAATTATCCTAAGAGATTTTATTAGTCAGTAGGACCAGGCTGCTTCTCAAGAATCCTATTCAATTGTCTTATAACTGGACAGAATAAAGATGGAGTTGACACTTATGTAATGGCTACTAATGTCTAGAGAGAAAAATAGAAAAAGAAAGAAAGAGACAAACAAAAGAGCAAAGATTTCCACACACAGGGTGTTCAAACCAGCTACCAAGAAGATTCTTGTCCCTTTGTCAAATATATTCCTACAAGATTAAAAATAGGGACAGTGTGTGGTCCATAGGAAGTGCTTAGTTAAATGGCAGGTGTGTTCTCATTTCCTTCCCTTTGGTAGACATTTTGTTGCTGGTTGCCACATTTCATGACTTTAACATCATCTAATTCCCACTCTCCTAGTCTATGCTCATCAAACCACCTGCTAATGGTAATTTGCCTTCCTATGTAGACTAATAGAAAAAAAGAGAAACTCCCTGGCATGCTGACATAATATTCCAGTTTGCTTAGC
Organism: Galeopterus variegatus; assembly: GCF_000696425.1. NCBI lineage: Eukaryota > Metazoa > Chordata > Mammalia > Dermoptera > Cynocephalidae > Galeopterus > Galeopterus variegatus. The sequence goes on along the minus strand of NW_007728716.1, from coordinate 54,016 downwards.
AATTTTGTCTTTCCTTGTAATTAATGAAATAACATTGTAGTTTATTTACCAGTCTCTTGTGAGATGGCTAAGTAGGGTGAGTTGCTGCCCCTGATTCTGATGAAGTTGGGAAGGAAAATGTAAATTTCTTCACCTTTAAAGAAGATGAACAGGTCTGGATCCTACAAGAGCACGGACACTCAGAGAAGCGCCACGTGAGCTACTGCCAATCTCTCTCTTTGACTGTTTTTCTGTTTCAACAAATGCTGTATATGGTTTCTCAGATTGTATGTTGTTACCCCTTATTCCAGTTTCAGTACCAAGAATTCCATGACATTGCCTGTAACTCAAATATCTGAGACCGTGATGAGGGGCCTTGTGAGACAGTGGGGCTCAAACTTCAGTCTCATCAGCGTGCAGATGAAAATGCACATTCCAGGCTTCCATAGAGATCCTGCCTCAGGAGATCCAGGTAGGACCCAGAATTTGCATTTTTAGCATAATTGATTCTGTACCACATAGTTGACAGACCACACTTTGAGAAATTGCTTTACATTGAGGTGCTAGCTCATCTGTGACAATGGGCTCTAGCAAGGGATATTTTCTGTTCCTGAGACCCACGGGTTCCACCCCTGACCAGAGTGAGGTTTGATGCACCCAGGAAACGGAAGTGGGGAAAATGAAACCAGTGTGGAGTAACAAAGGAGAAACAAATGGTGGTGGCCCTAGAAAGGAGCTGGAAGACTTTCTGCAGGAGCTCAAGCTGTTTGCCTCAGGGACTTGTTCTGACCAAGGAGTGAGACAGTGTGGTCTGCCTGACAAGTTGGACCTCTTGCCACTCTCCCTTGCACAGAAGCAGACTTCAGGTATAAGGGCATGTTTAACTTGGCAAAGGGCAAAGACTCCCTCAAGCTGCCTCAAATCACGGTGGCAGCATGTTGTGCTATAAATGTGTATGTCACAATAGAGCTTCTTTCTCTTGTCCTAGAGGCTGATTACACTGAAATTTCTCATCCATATGTGGTGCTAAATCTTTATTAACTGGCACTTGGCAGTCTGCTCCCGAGCATCTAGAATGGTAGAAGAACTAGGGCTAATTCACAGAGTCTGGTTGAGTACCTCCTCCTTGTTTGAAAGATGCAGAAACTGAGAAGAGGAAGGATGTGGGAATCACCAGAGTCAAACAGCCTCTTAGAGCAAGAGCTGGGTGAGGAGTAGGTCTCCTGACACGAGTGCACAGCACCCTGCTCCTGCTCTCAAACCACAACCATGAGATTCTCTAAGATTCCCCAAGTGCCTTCTGTATGAACCAGTTAGGTACGTCGGATGGATAACCGTTTAAGCATGTTTTATCATACAGGGAGCAGACACTATCAGCTGCTTTGCTTTTCAGTTTTGTTCTTTGAACTTTATGTAATTCATTCCTCACTGCCTTAAGCAACCCATTTTTTGTGTGTGTAGTTATTCTTACTAGTGATCCTGCTAAGGTAGCATTCCTCCTCAACTAAGTGCAATTGCCATCTAGTGGCTCAAAAATAGCAATAAAATTTCCTGTAGAAGATTTGTACCTAGGCCACATGGAATTGGAGAATATTTACGACCTGGAAGAGGACCTTCCGGATCATCATGTCTAACACCTTCGAGTTTGTTACAAGTGAGGAAAATGAGGCTCCAGAGAGTGAAGCAATTGCTGAAGGGCTCACAGTAGGCTGGTGGAGCCAGGAGGAGCCCTTCCCCACACAACGTGGGTACTGCCTGGTCCCATCCTCTTGGAGTAGAACATGTGCTCCTGGAAGACAGGGAGGTGTTGGGACTCCAGAGTGCCTGGCCCAGTGCCGGACGCACAGCAGTGCCCAATGCACGTGTGATTAGTGAGCGGGTCTTCCGTGACCAGACTCATGTCGCTGGCCTCCATCGTTTCTCTGCACAGTGCCACCAGGCCGAAGCAGCTCTCCACACAAAGGAGGCTCCCTCAGCGTGGTGTTGGTGGCTGGTCTGATGCCTGCTTTAGTTGAGTCATCTGAACAGTGTGCTGTGGCTTCCAGCTGGCGGGGGATACACTTTCTGCTTCACCTTCAGCCACGCACGTCTGCACCCTTTCTGGTTGGGCATCTCTTGCCCAGGATACTTTTGTGTTCAGAGTGGATTTCCTGACAGGCAGCAACTCTAAGTGTTCCGTGCCAGAAGTGTGGTGAGCACACAGGACCTCATCCCTTTCTATTTATGACATGCGTTGGTGTCAGGCAGTCCCAAAAAGAGTGCTCGGAGCAGAGCTCAGAAAGCGCCAGACCTGCAGGAAGAGGCTTGCAGCAGGACGGCTCCATGGGGACAGGAATGGGCCAGGGATTTGAAAGGCTGCAGATGGTGAGGGCGCCAGGGTGACAGACTGTGGGTGGCAGTTTTCTTTGTATTTCAAATAGGCTTAGGGTTTTATTTTTTTCACTGAAATCCCCTGGAAGAAAATGAGGACAGGGAGAGTGGCAGGCCGAGGCACTTATCCTGGCATCAACAGATGGGCTTCCAAAGGGGATTGGGCTCTGAAGCCCCTGGACTTTGTACAAAATTGTTTTTCGGAACAGAAGGTCTCTTTTATCAGCTCCTCAAAGAAGTCCATGACCCAAGCATGTCGAGAACCACTGGTATAAAGATCAACTCCACCTCCAAATTCCTTGGAATGAACTAATTTTTTGTCTTATTCATGAATAGAAGATTCAGCCACTTGCTTTTTCTTACCATCCTTCTCACTCACACCTGATATCATTTTTAAAAAGATGTGTGCACATAGAAAACAAGTATGTAAGTAAAATCCTACTTTCTTTTATAAGGAGTACATATTCAAAAATTTCGTGAAAAAATGGAATTGAATGATAATGCAAATCTTCCATAAACTTTTTGAAGACCCCTCGTTTCTAAGTTCCAAACTGAGGCATGCAGAATATACCTTTCTTTTACTTTTCTAAAATTCAAATTAATTTCTATTGTGAGTTCCTATTCCATTCATGTGGCAGATATTTGATCTCAATGTTAGGGATTTTCTGTTCTTCTTTCCACCCCAGAGGATTTTGTCTCAGTCTTGAGCCACTTACCTACGACTGGGCACCTACCTAAGACCAAGGAGATAGGTGGAATAGGAGACTTTCTATGTCATTTGTCCAGAAGGCATCTGCTGAGATCTGTCCTTCATCCCACTGGGTCCTTGGCCATGGGACCACACATGTCACCTCTGAGCTGCCTATCTTCTGGTGCTGGCCTTGGCCAGGGCCTTAATATGCCCCTGTGCTTTCTATAGGGGGCCTGAGGACTTGGGACATTTTATATCATACTTGGGAAATGCCTCAAAGAGACACTTGTACTGGAGAGATCTTTCCAAAAACATAACTTTGAATTAGATTACTCCCCTTCTTAAGACTGTCCAAGGATTCACTATTGCGTATAGGATAAAATTCTCTTTATATACCAGGTTCTTTATAATCATTTGCCATGAATATTTCCATTATCTTCCAGTACCATTACTGAAACTTTAATGCTCTGGCCTGGTGGTTTTCCAGCACTATCCTGACTCTAAGGTGCATCAGAACCCCCTAGAGGGCTTGAAGACATAGGTGCTAGATTCCCACCCCCAGAATTTCTAATTCAGTAGATCTGGGGTAGGGTTTGAAAACCTGTGCTTCTTGTATGTTCCCAGGTGATGCCGATGGTCCGGGCATCATGCTTTGAGAACCACTGTTCTGGCCACTTGCTAGTGTGTTCTGTGGATCAGCAGCATCAGCATCACCGGGAACTTGCTGGAAGTGCAGGTTCTCAGGCCACCCCAGACTGGTAAATTAGAATTTGTATTTAAAAAGATCCTCAGGTGATTTGTATGACATTAAAATTTGAGAAGTATTATTTTAGCCTAGTTGTTTTCACGACCCTGGTTACACCTTAGAATCACCTGGAGAGTCTTAAAATTTCATGCAGGTCTGGGATACACTCCTAAAGATTCTGATTTAATTGAGCTGGTGGTAGGGTTGAGGCACTTGTAGTTTTTTTTTTTTTTTTCCTTTTTGTCTTTTTTCATGACCGGCAACGGATTGCAACCCTCAGTGTCGCGCCCGTACCAGACCAGGACCGGCAACAGAATCGCAACCCTCGGTGTTGCGCCCGCACCTCACTCAGCCAGTGAGCAGCTGGTCTGTATGTGGGATCCGAACCCTCGGCGGGAGCGCCGCCGCGCTCCCAAGCGGCGCACTGTAGCAGTGCGCCACCGGGCCGGCCCGAGGCACTTGTAGTTTTAAAAGCTCTCCTAGTAATCTTAATATGCAGCTATAGGATGGTTCTAGCTACACAGAACAACCACCACCCTCCAAACGCAATGCAACTGCCCTCCCTGTTCTTATCCTGCATGTGTTCTCCCCTTAGCCTGCAACAAAACTTCTACTTTCTCCGAAACCCAGATTACCAAACCTCCTCTGGGAAGACGTCCCTGGAGTTCTCCCCAGAAGTTAACTGTTCACCACCTTGGGGTCCACTCTTTGTGTGCACTCTGTTGTAGCACAGATCATATTGGACTGTAATTATGTATTTTTATTTCTTCTTCCCTCACTAGGGAAAATGAGGTTGTGAATATCTTTGGGATAGGGAATCTGGCTTATTTACTTTTTTCTTTTTTAAAGTGCATAACCTGGCTTGTATATAGTTGGTTTTCTAAAGTAATTGGTGATTCAATGAATGAATGAGTTAAGTCAGCCTTTGAGAGTTAAGTAAGCATCCTTCAGGTGTCCTCAGTCCTCCAATTATCCCTACCAGAAAATTACCCCCAACCCCACTGACTCTTTACTGTCTACCCAAAGAAAACAAAAAAAAAGCAAACAAACAACAAACACCTCAGAAACAGATAATAGTTTGCATAGTAATAGTGTGCATAATAATAATAGTGTGCATAATAGTTCAGGTCCTGGATATCCCGGAGGAAATAATTAAGAGATTGTAAGATCCATAGGGCAGCAATTTTTGTTGGTTTTGTTCCCTGCTGTATGTCCAGCACCTAGAACAGCACACAGCTAGATTGAATAAATGGATGTTGAATAAATGGATATATGGATATTTGTAAGACAGTTCTCTTTTCTCCTCCTCCTCCTTTCTCATTCATACTCACTCCAATGATGTTGGTCTCTGTTTTGAAGCTGCAACTTATCCCAAGACATGATCACCAGGAGCTCTCTTTAAGAATGTTCTGGCTTTGGAAATTTGTCTCTTATTTACAGGCAAAGTGTGAACCAATCTGCAGTAATAACCTAAGTGCTTCTTAGAGATGTGATAATATTTTAGACTAAATGCATATAATATATTCTGAAGACTTTAGCATTATTTTATTATTCATTGTCATCCACCACACCCCCTATCCCCCCGCCAACTCTTAGGGAAGGACCTGAGTTACACTGAGTCCTTGTACACTGAGCTTCACCCAGGCTTGCTAAGCCAGAGCTCCACACTGTGCTCTGCCCTTAAGAACTTAGAAGCACCTCTGCCCATGGGCTGAATCAGCGTGGAATTTGATGATCTCTTGATGGCTGCTTGTCTTACTGAATCACTGACAGAGAATGACAGAATTTTAGAGCTGGAAGGGATCTTAGAGATCATCTGGTTTAACCCCATGCATCTGATGGGTAAGGAGGCTGAGATCCAGAGACATGTCACCTGCCCAAAGTAACACAGCTCATTAGTTGCTGATTAAGAGTGTCAGCTGGTGCCCTAGCTTCTGGTCACCTGCATTTTCTGTTTACCTCATTACCAGCTCTAGAATATGCCTTAGGCTGGGTCTAAATTATTTCATGCAGGAATGGCAACTCATTCTCCGTTCCTTATGAAAAAAAAGGACTTTAAAAGAGAGTTATGGTTCCCCCCAAATAAGTCTCTTCTGCTTAGAAGGAAGGTTAGGAATGTATCAGTCTCAGCTGGCAGAACAGATGGTGTGTGCTTATTTATTTATTTAGCTATTCAACTGAAGGCAATAGCCCCCACTAAAGTTTTTTTCAGGACTAAATTCTTTTCTCAGACTTAGAACTTCACAAAGAAATGAAACCAAAACATTTGTGTCTAAACCAAGCTGATTTACTCACTAGCCACCAAATGCACTTTATAGAATATCCTCTTTCCTAATCCAATGTCTCTGTCCTGGCTGACCTCTGTGCAGTTACATCCTGCATATTTTTCCAAACCCAGTTAAATTTTCTCTCCTCTCTAAATGTTCTCTTGACCACCTGCCTTATCGGGAAAAATATCTTCTTTTTCTTAACTTCTTTAATATTTGTGAGAGACTTTAATAGTTACATATTCATTTTACTACGTATTAGGAAAACATATTATTAGCATATCAGACTCATGATTTCACAGTTATTTTTTAAAAGATGATTTAATTGAAGGTTGTAACAGTTCATTATTGCTGCAAAACAAATTACCCCAAAACTTAATGGCTTACTATAACAATATTTTATTGTGCTCTTGATTCTGTGGGCCAGTAGTTTAGAGCAGGTTGAGTTGAGCAGGTCTTTAGGTTTTGGCTGGGATCCCTCATGTATCTGTGGCCAGCTGCAGGTTAACTAAGTGGCCCTGCCTCTGGGGTTGGCTGGCTATCTGCTGGAGCCCTTCCCTGCTTCTCCACAAGGTTCTTCATTTTCCATCACACCTGCCAGGCTTTTCCTAGGGCAGAGCCAAGGATCCAAAAGATAGAGCAGAGGCAGGCCAGGCCTCTTGAGGCCACTCAGAACTGGTACACCATCACTTGGCTGATTCTGTTGGCCCAAGCAAGTCACAAGGCCAGCTCCTCCTTGTACGTGGGGGAGCTACAAAGCCACATTGCCAAGAGGCGTGGATGTGGAGCGAGAAGATCTGGAGACTATTGCAATTGATCTACTACAAAAGTTGACAAAGAAAAATACAGGTAGTAAGAGAATATGGTTAACACTGTGAAGCTGTTACCCAAATGACTGCATACAGATCGATACAATCCATCTGACACTGAATCATTTACTGCCTTGTAAAAATTCTGTTGTGACCACCCAGTAGCACCAGCCTGGAGTGAAGTTGGAGTAAGGCAGTTTCCAATGTCTTGATCTTTACCACTTGGATTTCTAAAGTTCTAGCCCCATCTAAAGCCTCCCCTCAGATCTCAGGATTAGAGATGCAATGTGAGGAGTGGAGAGGGAGTTGGTTGGGGTAGAGGAAGACCCCCGAGGGCATCTTACAAAATGTTGTCTTCCTCCATAGCTTAAGCCAATGTCATTGAGGTGGAACCACGATCACTTCCAATGTGTCTGGACACCTGGAGTTGCTATCCTACCTATGCTCTGTTACTTTGGGCAGGTGTTCAACATTTTGATCCAACTATTCTCACTTAGCCACTGGGATATAGACAGGAATACTTCGTTGGGGCTTAAATGACAATTAAAATTTTAGTTTAAGAAAAAACTAGTAATGCAAGAATTGACATTTTCACCCTATTCCTGAGCCCTGCCCCAGAGTTGAGACAAGGGGTGGGGTGAATCAAGTCATGTCAAGAGGTCGACAGTGAGTCAGGAACCTGTCTTGGGCTTCAGGCTGAAATGCTAAAATTAAATTTGAATGTATGAGAAATATGGTTCCTTTTAATGCAGGTTTTCACGAGCAACTGCATATGTAACTGGATAAGTACAAATGGATCCACTCAGACCGAGGGAGGCAGCATAATCAAATTGAAAAGAAAAGAAAGAAAGGAAGGAAGAATGGGAGGGAGGGAGGAGCAAAAAGAAGAAGGGAAGGGGAAAGAAAAGAGAAGAAAATCTCATAGGGAAGATGATGACCTGTCAAACACTTCCACAGTGCATGGGTGCAAATTCCCTGGTGCACTGAGAGGCCCCGGCAACTCTGAGCACGTCCAGCCTGTACTCCTCTCATGACAGTGATTGTAGTCAGCCTAAATGCCGAGACTGTTTAATACTTGGTGTGCTAGTTTCCTAGGGCTGCTGTAACAAAGTACCACAAACTGGGTGGCTTAGAACAACAAAAATTTACTCTGTCACAGCTCTGGAGACCAGCAGTCTGAAATTAAGGCGTCAGTAGGGCCGTGCTCCCTCTGAAACCCGTAAGGGAACCATCCTCCCTTGCCTCCTCCAATCCTGGTAGTCCCAGAGGTTCCCTGGCTGTGGCAGCACTATGTCCAGCCTCTGTCCTCACACGTGTTCGCTCCCTGTGTGTCTTCACATCATCTTCCCTCTGCGCATGTCTGTCTCTGTGTCCAAGTCTCCCCTTCTTATAAGGAAACCAGTTATACTGGATTAGGGTCCAGCCTAATGATCTATTTTAATTTGAATACCTCTTTAAAGACTCTATCTCCAAATAAAGTCATATTCTGAGGTATTGGGGATTAGGACTTCAACATATCTTTTTTTGGGGAACACAATTTAACCCATAACACATAGCATATTTCTGGAACAGGTAATTTATTTTATTATCTAAATTGTAAACCCTTTAATATGCCTCTCAAGAACTTGTCTAGTTAAAAAACCACAAAGCAAATCTATAGAAAAAACAAGAATTAGAAAAGAAAAAATTAGAAATTGTTTCACCATCAGAAAATCTGGACAAACAAGTTTGTAAACATATTTTGAATAATTTGTTTTTTTAACAGTGAAACACAGGATTTATTTTTATTTTATTTTTTATTATTGGCATATTCATTATTACAAATCATACTTTTTCTTTGTGCTCTTTACCCAACCTATCACTCCCCAACCCCCCACCCTCCTTCCCCGTCATCTCTAGTATTCTTCGGTTTGTTCTCTCCTGAAAGTTCAACATATTGTTGTGGTCTTTTCTTCCTTCCTTCCTTCTTATTATCCAGTTAGGAGTGAGAACATGTGGTATTTCTGTTTGTTTGTCTGGCTTATTTCACTTAACATAATTTTCCCCAGGCTCATCCATATTGCTGTAAATGGCAGAATTTCATTCTTTTATGGCTGAGTAGTATTCCATTGTGTAGATATACCACATTCTCCTTATCCAGTCATCCGTCGATGGACATTAAGTTGGTTCCATATTTCGGCTATTGTAAATAAAGCTCTGATGAACATGGGAATGCAGGTATCCCTTCAACATGATTTCCATTCCTTTGGATATATACCCAGTAGTGGGATTGCAGGATCATATGGCAGTTCTATCTGTAGTTCTTTGAGAAACTTCCATACTGTTTTCCATAATGGCTGTACTAATTTACAGTCCCACCAACAGTGTAGAAGAGTTCCCCTTTCCATGCCTCCTTGTCAGCATTTGTTATTCTCAGTCTTTTATTTTATTTTTATATAAAATCTTTTAAATTTAATTTAATTTATTTATTCATTTATTTTTTATTTTAGTTTTATTTTATTTTGTCAATATACAGTGTGGTTGATTATTGTGGCCCATTACAGAAACCTCTCCCCCCTCCCTCCCGACAATCTCCTTTCTGTTCGCTTGTTGTATCAGCTTCAAGGAATTGTAATTGTTGTATCTCCTTCCCCCTCCCAGGTTGTTTGTGTATTTATTTATTTTTAGCTCCCACAAATAAGTGACAACATGTGATATTTCTCTTTCTGTGCCTGACTTGTTTCACTTAATATAATTCTCTCTAGGTCCATTCATGTTGCTGCAAATGGCAGTATTTCATTCTTTTTTATAGCTGAGTAGTATTCCATTGTGTAGATATACCACAGTTTCTGTATCCACTCATCTGACGATGGACATTTGGGCTGGTTCCAACCCTTGGCTATTGTAAAGAGTGCTGCGATGAACATTGGGGAACAGGTATACCTTCGACTTGATGCTTTCCATTCCTCTGGGTATATTCCCAGCAGTGGGATAGCTGGGTCATATGGTAGATCTATCTGCAATTGTTTGAGGAACCTCCAAACCATTTTCCATAGAGGCTGCACCATTTTGCAGTCCCACCAACAGTGTATGAGAGTTCCTTTTTCTCCACAACCTCGCCAGCATTTATCATTCACAGTCTTTTGGATTTTAGCCATCCTAACTGGGGTGAGATGGTATCTCAGTGTGGTTTTGATTTGCATTTCCCAAATGCTGAGTGATGTTGAGCATTTTTTCATATTGGCCATTCGTATATCTTCCTTTGAGAAATGCCAATTCATCTCCTTTGCCCATTTTTTAATTGGGTTACTTGTTTTTTTGTCTTGCCAGCATTTGTTATTCTCAGTCTTTTAAATAATGGCCAGTCTAACTAGAGGGAAATGATTTGTTATTTTAATGTATAGTTGTCTGAGTTCTTTATATAACTCTCAATACTAAGCCCTTGTCAGATGTATAGTTTGCAAATATTTTCTCCCATTCTGTAGGTTATCTTTCTGCTCTGTTGATTGTCTCCTTTGCTGTGCAGAAGCTTTTTAGTTTGATATAATACCATTTGTTTATTTTTTCTTTTGTTGCTTGTGCTTTTGGGGGTTTATTCATAAAGTCTTTGCCCAGTCCTACTTCCTGGAGTGTTTCCCCTATGTTTTTCTTTAGTAATTTTATGGTTTTGGGTCTTATATTTAAGTCTTTAATCCATTTTGAGTTGATTTTGGTATATGGTGAGAGGTACTGGTCCAGTTTCATTCTTCTGCATATGGATGTCCAATTTCCCAGCACCATTTATTGAAGAGGCAGTCTTTCCCCCAATGCATGTTCTTGTTGCCTTTGTCAAAGATCAGTTGGCTATAAGTATGTGGGTTGACTCCTAGGTTTTCTATTCTGTTCCGTTGGTCTGAGTGTCAGTTTTTATGCCAGTAACATGCTGTTTTGGTTATGATAGCTTTGTAATATAATTTGAGGTTGGGTTGTGTTATGCATCTGGCTTTATTTATTTATTTATTTTGCTCAGGATTGCTTTAGCTATTTGGGGTCTTTTGTTGTTCCATATGAATGTTAGGATTGCTTTTTCTATTTTTGTGAAGAATGTCATTTGTATTTTGATGAGGGTTGCACTGAATCTGTAGATTGGTTTGGGTAGGATGGACATTTTCATGATGTTAATTCTTCCCATCCAAGAGCATTGGTATGTTTTTCCACCTTTTTGTGTCCTCTTTAATTTCTTTCAGTAGTATTTCGTAGTTCTCATTGTAGAGATCTTTCACCTCCTTGGTTAAATAGAATGCTAGATATTTTATTTTTTTTGGTGACTATTGTAAATTGCCTTGCTGTCTTAATTTCTTTTTCTGCTAGTTCATTATTAGAGTATAAACACACTACTGATATTTGGGTGTTGATTTTGTATCCTGCAACATTACTGAAATTTTTAATCAGCTCTAAGAGTTTTTTGGTAGAGTCTTTAGGTTTTTCTGTGTATAAAAACCCATGTTGTCTGCAAACAGGGATTTTTTGACTTCATCCTTTCCAATTTGGATGTCCTTTATTTCTTTCTCTTGCCTGATTGCTTTGGCTAGTGCTTCAGTACTATGTTCAAAAGGAGTGATGAGAGTGTCTTGTTCCCAATTCTTAAGGGAAAATCCTTCAGCTTTTCCCAATTCAGGATGATATTGGCTATTGGTTTGGCATATATGGCTTTTATTGTGTTGAGATAATTTCTTTCTATACATAAATTTCTAAGAGTCTTCATCATGAAGAGATGTTGAATTTTGTCAAATGCCTTTTCTGCATCTATTGAGATAGTCATATGGTTTTTGTCCTTGATTTTGTTGATGTGGTGTATCACATTTATTGATTTGCATATGTTGAACAATTCTTGCATCCCTGGGATGAATCCCACTTGATCATGGTGTATAATTTTTTTGACGTGTTGCTGTATTCTGATTGCTAATATTTTGTTGAGGATTTTTGCATCTATGTTCATCAAGGATATTGGCCTAAAATTTTCTTTTTTTGTTGTATCTTTGTCTGCTTTTGGTATGAGGGTGATGCTGGCCTCACAGGATGAGTTTGGAATAATGGCTCTATTTCAATTTTTTGGAATAGGTTTAAGAGAATTGGTATTAATTCCTCTTTAAATCTTTGATAGAATTCAGGTGTACAGACATCTGGTCCTGGGCTTTTTTTGGGGGGGAGGGGGGGATTGCTGATTTCTGCTTAAATCTCACTGCTTGTTATTGGGCTGTTCTGGTTTTCTATGTCCTCTTTATTCAGTCTTGGTAATTTGTATATGTTCTGACATTTATCTGTTTCCTCCAGATTTTCATATTTGTTGGTGTACAGTTGTTTACAGTAATCTCTAATGATTCTTCATATTTCTGTGGTATTGGTTGTAATGTCTCCCTTTTAATTTCTGATTTTTGTTAACTGGATCTTCTCTCTTCTTTTTTTGTTAGCCTAGCTAATGGTCTGTCTATTTTATTTATCTTCTCAAAAAACCAACTTTTTATTTCAATGATCTTTTGTATTATTTTTTGTGTCTCTATTTCATTTAGTTCTGCTCTGATCTTAATTATTTCTTTCCATCTATTATTTTTAGGATTGGATTGTTGCTGTTTTTCTAGTTCTTTGAGGTATAGCATTAGGTCATTTATTTCATGTCTTTCTATTCTTTTGTTGTAAGTGTTCGTTGCAATAAACTTCTCTCTTATTACTGCTTTTTCAGTATCCCATAGGATTTGGTATGATGTATCTTTGTTTTTGTTAGTTTCAATAAACGTTTTGATTTCCTGTTTAATTTTTTTTGGACCCATAGGTCATTCAGGAGCCTGTTGTTTAGTTTCCATGCACTTGTGTGGTTTCCAGAGTTTTGCTTGTTATTGAGTTCCAGTTTTAATATATTGTGGTCTGAAAAGAAGCTTGGAATGATTTTGATTTTTTAAAAGCTGCTGAGAGTTGATTTGTGACCTAACATGTGGTCTATCCTGGAGAATGTTCCATGTGCTAATGAGAAGAATGTATATTCTATAGTTGTTGGATGAAATGTTCTGTGTATATCTGCCAGGTCTGATTGGTCTAAGGTGTAGTTTAAATCCTGTATTTCTTCGTTGATTTGTTGCCTGGAAGATCTGTCCAATGCTGAGAGAGGGGTGTTCAGGTCACCCATTATTATCATTTTAGGGTCTATCTTTTGTTCTACATCTAAGAATGTTTGCTTTACACATCTCAGTGCTCCAGTGTTGGGTGCATACATATTTATGATTGTTGTGTCTCCCAACTGGATAGATCCCTTTATTGTATGGTGGCCTTCTTCATCTCTTTTTATGGTTTCTGGTTTAAAGTCTATTTTAACTGATAGAAGGATAGCTACTCCTGCTCATTTTTGGTTTCCATTTGCATGGTATATCTTTTTCCATCTCTTCACTTTTAGTCTGTGTGCATCTTTACAGGTGAGGTGAGTCTCTTGAAGCCAGAATATAGTTGGGTCTAGGTTTTTAATACAATCAGTCAGTCTGCATCTTTTGAAAGGGGAGCTTAATCCATTTACATTTAGGGTTGTTATTGACAGATATTGCTTTACTCCTGTCATTTTATTGTTTAGATGTTTTAAATATCTTTTGCTCCTTTCTCCCCCTTTTATTTTTCATCTTCAATGTTAGTTGGATTTTTGAGGTGGCATGATTCAGGTTCTTTCTCTTTCTCATTCGTATTTTTGTTTTAACTGTGGGTTTTGCTCTTTCTTGTGTATCCGTGATGGTGATTATTGTTTTTCAGATTCTGGATGCAGGACTTTTTTGAGCATTTTTTGCAGAGCTGGTTGTGTGGTGGTGAACTCCCACAATTTTTGTTTGTCTTGGAAATACACTATTTCTCCCTCACTTCTGAAGGATAACCTTGCAGGGTATAGAATTCTTGGCTGGCAACTTTTTCTTTTAGTATTTTGAATGTATCATCCCATTTTCTTCTGGCCTGTTAGGTTTCAGTTGAGAAGTTAGTCTGCTGTTAGTCTAATGGAGGCTCCCTTATAGGTGACTTGATGCTTTTTTTCCTGCTGCTTTTAGAATTCTCTCTTTGTCTTTGAGCTTTGCTAGTTTGACTGTCATGTATATTGGAGAGAATCTTTTTGGACTGAATCTGTTTGGTGATCTTTGGGCTTCCTGGAGCTGAAGGTCTGCATCTCTCTCTGTACCAGGGAAGTTTTCTGTTATTATTTTCTTGAATAGGTTTTTCAATGCCTTTTACTTTTTCCTCCCCTTCTGGAATACCCATGATTTGGATGTTTGTGCTCTTGAGATTGTCTGCTAGCTCTCTTAGATTTTCTTAATTTTTAAAAATTGTTTTTCCTTTTATTTGTCTGTCTAGGTTATTTCAAAAAGACCATTTATGATATCTGAAATTCTTTATTCTGCTTGTTCTAGCCTAATGCTCAAGCTCTCTGTTGTGTTTTTTATTTCATTGGTTGAATACTTCAAGTTCTAGGAGTTCTGTTACATTTTTTTAAGGTATTAATCTCCTACTTCATATTCTGGGTATTTTTTATTGTTTCATTGTGTTCTCTAATTGAGTCTTCTCTTATCTCTCTGCATTGTCTTAAGATCATTGCTTGGAATTCCTTTTCAGACATTTCAAGGATTTCCTGCTCTATGGGAATTCCTGGTACTGAGAATTACTGTACTCCTTCAGTGGTGTCATATCTTCTCATTTATTCATAATTCTAGTATTTTTTCATTGATGTTTTGTCATCTGATAGGGCAATTATTTCTTCTATTACTCTAGAGTTTGCTATGAGGAGAGAGACTTCCTCCTTTATTTGTAGACTTTGCTTGTGACTCTTCTTATATCAAAGCAGTTGAGTGTGTCATGGCCTGCCTTGAGGGTGGCCCTGGCTGCTACTGTGCTGGTGAGCTGTCCTTGTGGTGGCAGTAGGTGTGGCAGTGGCTATGGTAGATCATCTTAGCTCTTTCTTGGGCCATGGGTGGGCCTCTATGGGGCTTGGGTCTGGGCCCCCAGTGGAGCACAGTATGGTGCTCATCTCAGCTCCTGCTAGGTTGGGGGAGAGCCTCTCTGGGGCTTGTGTCTGGGCCTGGGGTGGTGGTGCATGGGATGGTGCTCACCTTGGCTCCTGCTCTGGCAGTGGGTGATATTTTCAACAATTGTATCTATATTTACATGTTATCACATCATTATTATTAGTGAATATTAGTGGCAAATAGCTGTCTGATCACAAGAGATGGAAAAAAAAGTGAAATGATAGAAATTCCAAGGACATCAAATTGTTTTTTGTGGTATGTCTAATAAGTGCCTTAGCTTTGTAACCCATATACATCTGGAGCCCCACCAGGACCTATCACCATATGGTGTTACATTGAGTGAAAAATACATACCTGGATTATGACAGAAAAATATAATTGAGAGCACTTCATATCCTTTCAGTATATTTTGACAAAATGCTAAAATGGGCATATATCTGGTGGCGCACTGCGCTAGTGCGCCACTTGGGAAGCGCGGAGGCGCTCCCGCTGAGGGTTCGGATCCCACATACAGACCGGTTCCTGCTCACTGGCTGAGCGAGGCGTGGGGGCAACACTGAGGGTTGCGATCCCGTTGCCGGTCCTGGTCCGGTATGGGGGCGACACTGAGGGTTGCGATCCGTTGCTGGACACGGAAAAAGACAAAAAAATAAAAAAATAAAAAAATAAAAAAATAAAATGGGCATATATCCTTAATAAAGTTTGAGCGAGAACTATCTTGTCTCTCCTTGTCTCCTTCCAATATAGACATGTGCACACACAAAACTCACACATGTCTGGTGGTGGCTCCTGCAGTAAATGATTCCCCTCTGTTTATTCCCCCAAATTGTTTCAATACCCATCTATGTGACTGGTCTTCCTCTCTCTCCTTCTCCTTCTACCAGAACCCTTTATTATGGAGAATTACCAAGTCTCTTGGCTTTCTTTAGTTTTCTTTCCACTGCCCTATTTCTCAGATGCTGCAAAGGAAAGAAAAGCTGGGATCCAATCCAGCAAGCCAAATCTATCCTCCTTAAAAGAGGAAGTGGGGGAGGCTGTGATACACATACATTAATATTTTGTCAACTGCTGCCTTTAATAGGTTTTGACTGTATTAAGTTTTTAATATAAGGCAAGTGGTATACTGTTTTATTAATAGAAACCAGTTTATTCCTGCAGCCATTAAATAAATGTTGAGCCAATATTTTAAATTATCCATTTGACTGAGCACCAGATTATTAGCCTCCTGAGTGCACTCACATTTGTCTGAAGGCCTTGGGAAGAAGTGCTTTTGTAATCAAAAGCAATAAGTTTTGGTGAAGGAAAACCAACAACTCAAAAAAAAAAAAAAAAAGCTGTTCAAAGGTTAAACAGCTTGGGATTCAATGTGAAAAGATGATGACTGAGAGAACATGTAAAAAAAAATCATTAAAATCACTAAAAGTATAGAGAATACATGGATGTGAGCAGCCCTATAACTCCAAGATATATTAGAACTAAACTGAAGATGTTTGTTTAGAACCAAAAGGGAGGTATAACTCCAAACAGAAATTTTAAAGTTTATTTGTGTCATATAAAGTTTTAGCATGATGATAAAGGGTTTAAAATGAAGTCATGAGTTTCCATGGTCCCATGTTAGTAGTGCTTTATATGGCTTCCCAAAGCTTCCCAATAAAATGCCTAAGACAAGGCACAAAAAGACACCAAAAAAATAAAGAAAAGGCCATATGCCATGGTAAAGTGGGAGTTTCTACTAGAGGAATTTCTACCAACAGAAACACTGATGAATGTATGAGAGTAACTATGTTCTGCCCCCAGTGATGAATTTGGGAAGAAGCTTTTATCACCCATATTCTCTGCCTCACTAAATATGGGATGTCTTTACTAGAAAACCAGATGATCACCCCTTTCTGTAATGGGGCTGTTTTATGTGATAGGCAGAGTTGTGTAACCCATCCCACACCAGCCCCTTAATTTCTCCTTTTACTAACCTAAAACTCCAAGTGTGGAACACAGCCAGGAGTAGGAGGATATGATTGAGGCTTGCATTGCATCCTTGCATGTGTATTAAACCCAGAAAAAACATAATCAGGAGAAACAGAGAAAAGAAGGGCCCCTGAGATAATGTGGTGGGGTGAGGAAGGTGGTGGTGTTTAGATACCACATTAGGATATGCACAGAAGAGGCTTCTAACTCCCTAGCATTCATTCCTCCCTGGCCTAAGTAGGAATTCCCACCTTAATTCAGTAGGGCTCTGGTAGTTTAGTGCCCACTAGATGTTGAACTGGTATTCTCATTTGTTGAGTTATATTTTTGATAATCATAAAAAGACCTGTGATCATTATAAGAGGTCTGAGAACTGAGGCAAAGTTTCTACCTGCCTCAGTTGCTGATGCTTAAGCCAGGATGGTTGTGAAGGCACATGGCTGTATAGTGGCTTTCCTTTGTCTGCTTTCTTCCTGGCTAATTGGGTGAAAATACCTACTGCTATTAAATAAAATCACCTCCAGTTGTTGGATTATTTTAAGAGCATCTTGTGAACAAGTGAGGAACAACTGCTTTCCATTTTCTGCTGTATAATTCTCAGAAATGTTTGAGGTTTGGTGTGGGGCATTAAGAAGCTTGTTAAAGCCAAGATTCTTCCATGTTGATGGGTAGATAGTAAAGATTTAAAAATGTTACGGTATCCTAAAAAAAAGAGCTTCAACTGACCACAACAAAGAGCCAAGATTACAGGTTGCAGCACACAGTTTTAGTTGCTTTCCTAATATCTGTTCTACAATTCTTACTTTCTAACAGAAGTCCAATTTTTCTTATAGTGTGCTAAAGGGCTAAGTTAAAAAAAAAAAAGACAACAACAAACCACCTTTCCAGACTCCCTTGCAGCTAAAGGTGGCCATGTGACCTTATGGCCATTAAGAGTTAAATGGAACCTGCTGGAAGGGACTCCTGAGAAAAGCCTTTGGAAGAGGACACTCTCATGGCCTGATGTGTGCCTTGGCTTTTGTTACCTTGCTGTTCATAATTTCCCCTCTTTCAGTCTGGAATGTGGACTTCATAGGCATTTCTCTTACTCCCAGCTGAATGCATTCCTACCTGACATATAACGTTTCACCTTTACTTCTTTTTTTCTCATGTCAGTGGTTAAGGTGTTGGTTTGAGAGAGGGAATAAAACTCACAAAAGAAAATTAAGAAGTTAGTATAATTTTGGAGCTTCTTGTAATCTTTGTGAAACTGTTCCTCAGTGTTAGGCATTGCCTCTGACATTTGTTGATTATTATGATTCAGGGAATGAGATGAGGCCAATTAACTTTTCTAACACCTAGGAGCATCTGTCTTTACTTATGGATCCTTAAGGCATTGGATAGTTGTAAAATCAATAAATACAAGAAGGCCTGGCCTCTGTGATGGAGGAGCAAAGCACCACAAGGAGGGAGTAGAAAGATATGAAGGAAGAGAGCAAAACCTGATGGCTGAATTGAAGACTGCTAGGAAATCCAAGATACAACAGGCAGAACTAAAATCTACATGGGAGGCTTTAAAGAAAAGAATTGACAGTTTACAAAATTAAACCCATAATGTGGAAGATATTTGTCCTAAGAAATCCTAGGATATTTTAAAGGAAATGGATAAAAAGATGAAAAATACAAGAGAGAATAAGATAGATATAAAGTACAGAGAATAGAGATGAAGAGAAATAAAAATATATAAATAAAAGCAGAAACAAAAATTGTAGATAGAAGTTTTCTTGAGCTAAAAATTACACCTGCATATCAAAGGAGTTTGCCATAGTACAAAAGTGACCAAGAATAGGGGAATTATTTAATTATTTTTTATCCACGTGATGTACTACCATTCATGGATTTAAAATACCATTTATGAAATGTTTGTAATGCACGGGGAAAGTGCTTATTCTAAAATAGTAAGTGAAAAAAGCAGAAAGCAAAATCAACTATATCGTATGGTATGTTATTTAGAATAATGCTGGCTACCATAACAAATAATCTTTCAAATCTTGGTGACTTAACATGATGAAAGCACATTTCTCATTCACAAAACAGTTCAGTGTGGGTGTTCAGCGGGTAGCCTTCCACATGGTGACTTAGTGACCTGGGCTCCTTCTGTCTTTTGACTCTGCTCTCCTCTAAGTCTTTCCGTTCAGCTAATGGAAACAGAGTTTGGGGAAGGCACACTTACTTTCCTTTGACCTAGAAGTGACACCCATCACTTCTACTTACATTCCACTGGCCAGAACTCAGCCATATGGCCACTCCTAACTGCAAGGGAGGCTTTGATGTGTGATCCAGTGGTGTGCCCAGGAGAAAAATGAAATGGCTTTGGTAAACACATAGAAGTCATTGCTCCATACGGTTTCAACTGCATAAAAATCTAGAAATAAGACTGGAAAGAAATAAACTGAAATGCTTTAAGTGTTCCCCTCTGGGCAACAGAATTAAAGACATATTTTTCTCTGCTTCTTATTCTTTCTGTATTTTTCAGTTTTTTTTTTTTTTTTTGCAGAAGCATGTATGACTTATATTATCAGTTTTCATAGCATAAATTGGAATAATAATAGTACCTTACTGCTTAGGTATGCTGTTAGGATTAATTTAAATCATGAATGTAAAATGTGTAATACAGTACCTGGTTCATAGTAAATGATATTATTATTGTTATTAGTCTTGCTGGGAACATGGTTCACTCTTTCAATCTCTGCACTAACACCAAAGTCAAAACAGACTAATGTGAGTCATAGATCTTACCCTACACCAAATTTTCTAATGATTCAAAGATACAATCACCAGATATAGACAAAACATTCTTTTCCTGGAAAAGCCTGAGCCCTCAGAAGCTTGCAAAACTTTGCCTAAGTGTCCCCCTTTTCACACATTGGATTTTGGTTTTGGTTTTGAATTAACCCATGAATTTTGAACAACATGTGTGGAAATCTTACAAAGAGAGTCATTTTGGTTTTGAAGTGCTTCCATTCAAAGTCCACCAATTACATTCTGATAGGAAAATGCTTACACGACTACCCTTATCCTCCAGCCAACTATGCCCCTGGAATCCATACATTGAAGGTCTATTTACACCTTGATCTTGCACTTCCCAAAATAAATGTCTTTTGTTTAAGCCACCCAGTCTATGGTAATTTGTTATAGTAGCCCAGTTGACAAAAGCAGTCACTCACTGAAATTTTTAAGAGGCAATGTCACATAGTGCTTACAAACATGGGTTCTGGAGGCAGGAAGTCCTGGGTTCAAAATCTGGCTCTGCCATTGACCAGCTGTGTCACATTGGACAAGTTACCTAATCTTTTGTGCCTCAATTTCTTCATGTATAATATAGGAATAATAATAATATCTACCTCATGGGGTTATGAGTATTCAATGAAATAATGTATGTAATGTGCTTAACATGCTGCCTTATAAATTGTAACCACTCTGTGAATGCAAACTTATGGTAATACTAATGACAATTATAATTATTAGCATTGGCCTGAAGAGCAGAGTTTGGGGAAGGAGGGAACAATAAACTGTGTGGCATAAAGGTCAAGTATGATAAGGACTGAATGATACTCAACAGATTTAGCTACCAGAAAGGCATTGGAGGTCCCAATGGATGGGTGAGGCTGAAGCTGTAATGCAGTGGGTTGCAGACAAAATGGAAAGCAGAAGGAAGGGCTGTTGGTCCTAGCAGGACAGACTTTGAAGGAGAGACAATTAGGCAATATCTACTGTCTTTTGCCTTCATGAGCAATGGGTGCCAACCTACAAGGACAGTATATCAGCAACTGCCCAAAACTGTGCAGGATATTCAGTCTTTTCCTTCTCTGGGTTGGTGCACTTCTAACCCTTTCTTATAGGAAAAAATTTTAAAACCCAAACTTCTATTTCTGGCTTCTCTGTAGTTTGCTAAATTATAACGTTAAATAATTAAAGGATTCCAGCATACATAGCAAGCTGATGTAATAAATACAAAAAAAAAAAAAAAAAAAAAAACTGTGCAGGATATTCAGTCTTTTCCTTCTCTGGGTTGGTGCACTTCTAACCCTTTCTTATAGGAAAAAATTTTAAAACCCAAACTTCTATTTCTGGCTTCTCTGTAGTTTGCTAAATTATAACGTTAAATAATTAAAGGATTCCAGCATACATAGCAAGCTGATGTAAAAAAAAAAAAAAAAAAAAAAAAAAAAAAAGATGCTGATCTGTAAGAAGCAGAAGAGATGAGTAAAGAGGTACAAATTCACAGCTGGCATGAGAAAGAGTGGGGGAGCTATTGAGCATTCGGGAGAATCAAAGGCAAGCTAAAAATGGTGGATTCAGAGGTTTTAACATCACATACTAAATTGCAAACCCACTTGGCATGTGACCAACTATCTATCCAGGTAAAATGCAGGAGCTGGTGTTTACATTTTTCTTGTACTAGTTGGAGGATTTATCTGTGTAGCAATAAGCTTTCCAAGCCAGAAAGCTGGGAAGATGCTTGAATTTGTAATTTATTATTACTCCACTGGCATTGTATTTTGTGCCAGTGGTCAAACTTTACCCAAGATCTCTCTAGTTCATCAGCAAGAAAGAAGAATAATTCCTTAAGGGTAAGGACCATGGTTCCTGCTTCCCTTCAACTGAGCTGAATGCTGTGCCTTTACCTAAAAGGGGCACTGAATATATTGCATAATGGAGTATATGGACATTCGCAGATCCTTATTTCTCCCCCTTGGGGGTGCTTATGGAAGCTCTAATAAGCTGTTACTGAGGGGAAGTAGAAAGGGCGTCACAAAATCCTGTATCAAATCCTAGCTCTGTTACTTACCATATGACTGGGTCACCTCATGTCCTCTCTAAGGTCACCCATCGTCTCATCTAAGTTACGGGGCAATTATATCAACCTCATGTATTATTGTGCAGATAAAATGAGAGGTTGGGTGTCTGGAATGTCGAGGTTTCAATAAATTCCTCCTGAATTTAGATTTCTAAAACATCTCTACTTTCTTTTCAATAAATATTTTGAATTCTTCCTGTGAATATAAACTGCACGATAACCTCTAAGTTCCATCTCAAAGATGGAGTGGGTAATAAGTTATCTGTTCACAGTTACTGCCACAGTTGGACAGCAGAACATGAACACGAAGTGATGTGACTTCGCTGCCCTGGAAGGCAGGACCCCTGGCTGTGCCTCTAACCCACTAAGTGATCTTGAAAATGACCTTGACTCTCTGAGCCTGATTTGTAAATTATGCCCAGGGAGCAGGTGGTGGCACGGAATAAATACATTCTAAGTTTTCTTCTGTCTTGAATATTCCCAGTTTAGATCAGAAATTTCTTTTCATATTGAAAGTCATACTTATTGCTCATGGTAATTTATTAAGAAGCATTATTACCAGTCATTATTATCACCAGTAACTGTAAATGATTTCCCTGGAAGAATTTAGCAGCTAATGAAATCATTCACAATAAATGAATTTGCTAAACTAAAATGTAGTGCAGTACTCTGAAGAAAAGAATTTCCTTTATTACAATTAAAATGTATCAAAAGACAGTCATTATCATTTGGTTCCTGAATCGTATGTGTATGGATATTTGTTAATATACAGATAAACAGATTCTTGCATTCTATACAAGCAATCTATTAAACAGGGTCAAACATGAGCACGAGCTATTTATGGACATTTGAGGAAACATGGAGGCACT
Organism: Galeopterus variegatus; assembly: GCF_000696425.1. Classification (NCBI taxonomy): domain Eukaryota; kingdom Metazoa; phylum Chordata; class Mammalia; order Dermoptera; family Cynocephalidae; genus Galeopterus; species Galeopterus variegatus. Next base: position 31,478 of record NW_007728716.1, on the reverse strand, counting down.
GTGTTCCGATCACTTGCCATTCTGTGATGCTGTTCCGTACTTTCCTAAAATATACCTTTGCCTACAAGGATCCTGCAGGCTAATTTCAGCATCTGGGAGCCTGCCCAGACTGTCATCGGTTTTTAGGTACGTTTCTGCAGGCAGTCACCAGTGGGCATCTGTCTCCAGATCTAGGGAGCTTGCAGTGGCTTGATCCCCAGCCCCAACAGGGAATCCAATGGAAAGTGGTAAGTCATAGTTACAGATCCAAATATTTTTGTTAGAATAAATTTGGGCCTTTCTTAAAAGCTGTATACACATGAAAGAGAGTTACCCTTACCACACAGGGATCAATGCTGTTATTATTCTCGACCAACTATTGATACAGACTAGCACGGAAGTTACACGTAAGGGTTGGTACCGGGTGCTTGGTATATCTGCCATCTCGTGAGGTCCTGCTGTATAGAGATCAAGCTCTGTGGCCTTGGCAGTCAGCCACACCTGGACTCAGTTCTTACTTCTGCTATGTATTAGCTGTGTTACTTTGGGCATGTTTTCTCTTCTGTAAAATGAGGATAATAGTAGTAAGTACGTGATATGGTGGGTGTGAGAATTAAATGTGATAAAGCATATGTAAAGTGCTTTTCACCTAGTAAGGCCTGAGGTATTAAACTTATTTGTTATTATTATTAATAATAAAAACTAGGGCTCAGAGAGATTAAGAAAGTTGCCCAAGGTCACACAGCCAACAACTGAAAGGACCAAGGTGAGAACCCAGGGTTATCTGCCTATGATTATATCATATGCCTCCAAAGAGGAAAGACGGTGACCACTCTGAGAGCACCAACAGCAAAGGCGGAACTTGCCAACTAACACTGTTGTGGGATGGTCAGTTTTAAACAGAATCTTGTCATTCAGGTGTAGAAAGCAGTGGGAATCAGCCCCATCTACAGAGGTCCCCTCTGGCCTTCCCAGAGGCTGTGCTGCTCATAAAGACAATAATCCTGGGTCTCGGGCACAGCCCTAGCCTCTGATCTCTTGCCACTCCTCTCCCGTTCTTTTCACAAAAGACTTTTATTTTCTGTTCCTGTCTGATGGGAACTTTCCTTGAGTCACCCCCCAAGTCCACTCCACCATGGCTTTGAGGAAAACTACATCTTCGGACAGGTAAGCATCGCTTCTTATGTGTAACAAAGGAGATTTTGGAATTCATATTTTTTTTTTTCTCTCTCATCAATGTCTGGCTTTCATGTTTGTCTTGCTATGGAATTAAAATAGAAGACACTTGTTCAAGGTGGTACTCACCTCTTCCCTTGCTGGGGAAAGATGTCTCTTGGCTTACCTGTAAGGCAGATGGGATTCATGGGAAAGAAAAAAAATAACACCTAAATTGCCAATAAATTATAAAGGAAATAATGGAAGATACTTTAAATGTTATTCTCAGAAGACTGATGAAGATCCACATGCCATTGGGATGGATCATTCATTCATTCACTCATGATTGCTACAGAGAACCAACATGTGCCAGGCATATGCTTTAACCTCAAATGAGCTTGGGCAAACCCATCCTGATGGTGATGATGGCTTGCAGGGTCCAACAAGTGAAGAATTCCTTTTAAGGTGGCATCTTATAATCACTTGTTTCTCTTTGCTATTGAGAGAGTATATTGTGATATGATCACGGGATCCCAAATGAGTGACTAATAAGATAAACTAGAAATGGAGGAGGTTTTCCCCGTGGGTATTTATGCCATACTATCTCATGAGCTGTTCGAACCATTATAGCACTTGAGCTCAACAGATCAAAGAATTAAAGGTCAAGAAACCTGAATTTGAACCTCAGCCCTGCCTCCAACTAGGTCTTGCCATGGGTTAAGTTCCTTTACCTCTCAGAGGTTTTGTCGAAGACTGATGAAGATCCACAGTTATGCCATTGGGATGGATCATTCATTCATTCACTCATGATTGCTACAGAGAACCAACATGTGCAGAAGACTGATGAAGATCCACATGCCATTGGGATGGATCATTCATTCATTCACTCATGATTGCTACAGAGAACCAACATGTGCCAGGCATATGCTTTAACCTCAAATGAGCTTGGGCAAACCCATCCTGATGGTGATGATGGCTTGCAGGGTCCAACAAGTGAAGAATTCCTTTTAAGGTGGCATCTTATAATCACTTGTTTCTCTTTGCTATTGAGAGAGTATATTGTGATATGATCACGGGATCCCAAATGAGTGACTAATAAGATAAATTAGAAACGGAGGAGGTTTTCCCCGTGGGTATTTATGCCATACCATCTCATGAGCTGTTCGAACCATTATAGCACTTGAGCTCAACAGATCAAAGAATTAAAGGTCAAGAAACCTGAATTTGAACCTCAGCCCTGCCTCCAACTAGGTCTTGCCATGGGTTAAGTTCCTTTACCTCTCAGAGGTTTTGTTTCTTTTTTTTGAAAAATAAGAGGTTGGACTCAATACTCTCTAAAGGCCCTTCCAGCTCTAACATTCCATGCTTTAGTCAAAGGTGTTTTTATTCTATGAGAATTTTGTGTTGTATAAATTGTATACGTTGTTGGTACTGGATAGATTGCTACTATTTTACAACTTTCTAGAGAGACAGAGGCCCTGGAAATGGATGACACATTCCCACTAGTCTTGATGAGAAAACAGTGAAAATTTATTGAACTCTTACCATGTGCTAGACACTATGCTAAGCACTTTGTAGGCTTTCTCATTTAATCCTAATAACAATCCTATGAACTAAGTATCTTTCTATCTGCTGTTTATAGAAGAAGAAACTGAGGCTTATAGAATAAAGTAATTTGTCAGGAACACAAGCTAGTAATGAACAGGGACTAATTTCTAATTGTTGGTCTGTCTGGCTCAAAGCTAGGCCCTTGAACTCTAAGGTGTCTATTTTGTATACTGGTTCCTGGGATGGGCTTGATCACTCAAGGATCCTGGACCCTGAGCCATGGAACTTAGCAAAGTACTCTGGCCAGTGTGATATCTTAGAAATGCTAAGCAATGCATGGGAATGAGCAATATTTTTTCCAGAATACACATCAGCATAAGAAAGAATCTTAGGAGTAATACATGTTTACCGCCACCCTGCTATCCTTCTCCCATGCCACTTGTTGTTCTCACTGACTCGTTTAAACAATCCTTTTCTTGGCAGAACATTCTTAGTTTATAAAGCTCTATGCTTTTAAGACATTCTACAACTTGAGCGTCTTCCTCCTTCAGTTTCTACTTCCCTCAAGATTAGACCAAAGTGATGTAGATTAATTACTGTTGAATCTCTACATGCCCTATTAAGGAGCAAACTGTATGCAACAGAAGCAATGCCTTAAATCTCTCTCTGTTTACTTTCCTCTGAAGAATGTATACATTTAATAATACAACTTGCTTATTCATTTTTTCTTCCAACTTATTTGAAAATTGCTGACCAATAAGGTCACCACTGGCTAAATGAGGCTACTGAGCACTTGAAATGTGGCTAGTCCCAAATGAGAGATGCCATGGGTATAAAATACACACCAGATTTTGAAGACTTAGTTCAAAAGTAAGAGTGTAATGTATCTCATTAATAAATTTTTATATTGGTTACATGTTGAAATAATGTTTTGGATAGATTGAGTTAATGTATACTATTAAAATTAATTCCGCCTGCAGCTACACAAGGTGATTTCTTTTATGAGCTCAAAAAGGAAGACATAATTGCTTTTCTGTGGCTCTTGTTCCTAAGGGGCTGTTCTGGGAGGGAGCCTTTTGGAGGTGGAATAAATACTATTTTATATAGCCATTTATTTGGAAGGCTCAGTTGTAAGGAAAATTTCCACCAACATGAAGAAGCCATTCCAAAGATTTTACTAGATGGGAATGGCTGCATTAGAGTGATCAAAACTGAAAAGTTCCAAGACATAACCATTAACATGTATGGAGAATTTTGTAGGAGATTTGCACTTTATCTGAGTAAATTCTTTTGCCAGTCTTGAGTGACAGATACTATTATTATCTCCATCATGCAAATGATATGTAGAGAGTTTAAGAGACTCACCTAAAGTTACAATTCTTGTAACTGGGAACTGACCAAGAACTGAACAAGACCTAGAACTGAACCAGTGTTCTAGGCCACTATGCAAACTATCCACAAATGAGTAAAAGTCTTTCTTTATTTGGACTCCAGAAACTCGCAGCTGTGCTCATCTGTTTAGGGTGGGATTGGCATTTACAATTTGCATTTCTGAAATTTGTAGTACAGACAAAATTTAAGGTTGAATAAAACTATTTAAAAAGAATAAACATTTGTAAAGCTCTTTAAAATGACTCATTTACAAAACTGATATAAAATATGGAACCATTAAACATCAGCATAAGAAAGAATCTTAGGAGTAATACATGTTTACCGCCACCCTGCTATCCTTCTCCCATGCCACTTGTTGTTCTCACTGACTCGTTTAAACAATCCTTTTCTTGGCAGAACATTCTTAGTTTATAAAGCTCTATGCTTTTAAGACATTCTACAACTTGAGCGTCTTCCTCCTTCAGTTTCTACTTCCCTCAAGATTAGACCAAAGCGATGTAGATTAATTACTGTTGAATCTCTACATGCCCTATTAAGGAGCAAACTGTATGCAACAGAAGCAATGCCTTAAATCTCTCTCTGTTTGCTTTCCTCTGAAGAATGTATACATTTAATAATACAACTTGCTTATTCGTTTTTTCTTCCAACTTATTTGAAAATTGCTGACCAATAAGGTCACCACTGGCTAAATGAGGCTACTGAGCACTTGAAATGTGGCTAGTCCCAAATGAGAGATGCCATGGGTATAAAATACACACCAGATTTTGAAGACTTAGTTCAAAAGTAAGAGTGTAATGTATCTCATTAATAAATTTTTATATTGGTTACATGTTGAAATAATGTTTTGGATAGATTGAGTTAATGTATACTATTAAAATTAATTCCGCCTGTTCCTATTTTTTAAAGGTGGCTACTAGAAACGTTAAAATGAGATGTGAATCACTCTATTTCTATTGGACAGTGCTAGACAAGAACATAGATATATTAAATGATAAAGGAGATGTAACTAGAGAAGTTGATTAAGTCCCAAGCTTGGAAGGTCTTGAAAGAACATTTGTGAATCACTCTGAGTGTGCCAGACATTGTCCGCAGCTTACAAAAATACACTTGAATGTCTTCATTCAAGTTTCATGACTTTGATATTGCATAGTGAGTATAACTTTAACACATCAACATCTACAATTGTTTGAGCCAGTCACCTTTTCCAGTTCTTTGCTTATTGCATTTTATGAAGTAGTTAGGTAGTTAGAAAAAGCTTCCAAGAATAGAGGCAAGAAGAGATCACAGCCCTGCAAGGGAATTAATAGAAAACTGTAATTTCTATCCATAAATGATGTAAATGAAGGCACCAAGCCATTAACTCAGAGTGTGCTCTCTGGCAGGTCTTTGGCAAGACCAAGAATAGAGGCAAGAAGAGATCACAGCCCTGCAAGGGAATTAGTAGAAAACTGTAATTTCTATCCATAAACGATGTAAATGAAGGCACCAAGCCATTAACTCAGAGTGTGCTCTCTGGCAGGTCTTTGGCAAGAGGCATAACATCTACTTAAGCGGGTCACAGACTGATTGTTAATTTCCATTCATGGGGTTTGTTTCATTTTCTGGCGTTTTAGTTAGCTCCACAGTGACACTTTAAATAGTTGTGAAGGCATCCATGGAGGTAGTCAAAGTTTCCAGAGCGGTCGTCATTAACTTCCTTTGTCAGAATTTCTCTACCTTCCAGTGAGTTTTCAGCAGAATCTGAACTACTCCACTGGAATCCAACCAGCAAGCTGTTATCAGAATTTTCCAGCCACTCCTGGATACCATTGCCAACAAGCTGGAAAGAACTGTGTGGGAGGAAATGCCAGCCTTGCTGAGTCAGACAATTTCTTCAACCTTCAGAGGGTTGACTGGTAATGAGTATGACTGCGTCCATGGGATCACAGGAGGTACAGTCAGCCCAGACTCAGCTTCATATGATCCACCAGCCAAGGAACGGCACTGTCCAGGGTAGTGAATATTCCAACTCCATGCAGAGAAGAGCTGGGGTCAGGCCATATGCAGGCAGCAGGTATGGTTACTAGCCCTCTAAATTCTGGGGTTCCTTTAGTGTGGTTAGAGTATGGATGAAAGAATAGAAGCTGAGGGCTATTAAAGCCTGTGCTACCCATTAGTTAGATTCAGATCTAGACTACATAAGTGTGGGTGGTCCAATCTGAACAGTCCCCAAAGTGACTCTAATTTGGAAGTTTAGTTAAACAGCATGTGCTTTGGAGTCAAAAGAAGTGGGGTTGAGTAGTGAATCTGTCAGTTAACAGCTGTGTGATCTTGGCCAAATCACTTACCCCTTCTGATCTTCAATTTTCATCTATAAAATGGGTATGTACTGCCTCTCTTCTGGAGTTGTTGTCATGCTTAACTAAAAGGTGCACGTAAAAATACCTGTGTATGTAAAAATACCTGGCATCCAGTACGAGGACTTCAATGACTCTTCTCTCCCTTTCTCCCTTAGTGTGTTTTATTGCTAAAGCATTAGTATGAATAAATATTTTTCCTGTGAAATCAAATTCCAACCTTTGGTAATAATAGCGCTTACACTAGCTTACTTTTTGTTAACCACTTCACTTTGAAGATTGTTAACTTACGATGATAATGAATAAGCTTACCTTTTATTCGGCATCTACCCAGTGCTTGGCCCTGTAATATAATAACCCCATGAGGGAGGTATTATTATCCCATTTTACAGATAAAGGATGAGGTTAAAAAAGATTAAGTGGTTTTTGCAAGGTTCTGAAACCTGATATTAGTAGGCCTGGGATTTCAACACAGGTGTGACTGACTCCAACGCTACCATTCTTAACTACTATTTCATATTGTATCAGTGCTATTAGTTCACCTTATTTTTCCTAAAACCAAAAGATTTTCTGTGTACATAAAAGGTCTCAAAATGTGTGTTAAAAAGGAGCTATTTCCAATTTTAAATATCTTAATTTTAATAGTTTAAATATATTCAATACGTCATTAAGATTCTTAATTGAAAGACAAGTAGGAAATCATTTTGGTATAGGAAATTGAATTTCCCACTCTGTAAGAAAATTAGAAAATGAATGTATTCTGTGGAGAAAAGAAAATAAATTATGTTTAAACCAAAGACGGAAAGAACTAATTATAGAGATATATATAATTTAGAAATACTTATAGTACTTAAAGTTTATTATTCATGAAAAGTTTGAGAATTTGTAGACAAGCAAACTTTTTTGTATTCATTTAAAATTCTGAATGTTACTTCTGTATAAGAGCTCAAAAGTTATTAATACTCACCTGCTCCCAAAACACCAAATATGAGAATATTTGATGAAATTTTAGAATATGAAAAAAAAAATTTTTAAATCCAGAAATTAAAGTGTACAAAGCTATTTCTCATACCAAAGAAATAATACAGCAAGTGAATAAGAGAAAAAAACCATTGAACATTTTTCATAGCAGGGGTGGAGAGGCACTTGTATCTGTTAAGGTGATACCAGAGAAGGCTGTTATTTGCTCTTGCACATAGAGTCTCATTAGAATTATTTTTCTTGGTTTTTGCTCAAAAGAACAAATGTCAGTCTAATGCCAATACTGTCAAATGCTGTTCAGTCCTTTGATTTACTTTTCTAGAATTTGGTCTCAATATTGCTCAATCCATGGTTTATTTGCAGTTATCATCAACTGTTGATCATGCTTCTTTCTTGAGACAGTTTTTTCATTTGGCATGTATAGTGGATTGGTTTATGTTCCCCCAAAACTCACTGAAGCTTGAATTGTGTCCCCCAAGTTTTATGTATTAGAAACTTGACCCCCACTGTAACTGTTAAGAGGGTGGGAAATCCTATTATGATAATCAAAAGGTGGAGACTTGAGGAGGTGATTAGAGTGTAGGACTGTGCAGTAGTGAATGGAATAAAATGGTAGTCAACAGTGGAGTGTTGGACGTGCAGTGGGAGATAACATTCTTTGGGCTACAAAGTAGAGTGGCTGGAAAAGGGGGGGGAGGGAACTTGGGGCTAACTGGGTGGGGGAAATGGGGTACAAGTGATATTTGTGGTAATGCGTATGTTGCCAGCATGAATCTGGCCTTCACATCTTGGGCCCAAGGGTGATGATCAGCTTTGTATCTCATGAATAGTCATAACCAATAAAAAGGGAGTAGTTCTGAGGGCTTTAAAAGAGTGAATGAGAAGTTCTCTGTTCTCTCTCTGCTCTGCTGTTTCGCAATGTGATACCCTGCCATCACTGTCACGACCACCAAGGTCTTCACCAAATGTCTTCCCTGGACTTTGGACTTCCCAGCCTCTGAAACTGCAAGTAATAAATTTCATTTTCTCTATAAATCACCCAGTTCTGTGTGTTTTGTTATAAGCAACAGAAACAGACTAATACAGCATGAGATATCACTTTCTCTTTATCCCACAGGCTGCTCAGGTACTCCTCGACTATGGATTGCTAAATATTAGAACACTCCCTAAAATCATTTTATTTTTTGTCTTCACTTGCTCCCTAGTTAATACCATCCTCAGTCCCTTAGCTTTGAAAACATCTATACACCAATGACTCTCAAGATGTTTTCAAAGCTAAGCTCTTATACAATTCTTACACAGTTAGAGCTCTTATACAATTCTAGTTATGATCTCTTTCCTAAATTACAGACTTTTAATCAACTGTCTACTCAAATCCTCACTTGAACATCTAACAGAGATCTCAAACTTAACTTGTCCAAACTCAAACTCCTCATTCTCCACCAATATCCTCCACCCCTCCACTGCCAATCTTCTCCTTGTACAGTCTTCTTCATCTCAAGAAATGGTTTCTCCATCCTTCTAGTGGCCTAGCAAAACCTTACCTCTTGTCTTTCTCTGACACCCTATATACAATCTATCAGTAAATCCTGTTTGCTTTACCTTCAAAATACTATATAGTAAAAATCTGAACACTTTTCACCATGTCCACTGCTACTATCCTGTTCCAAGCTTCCATCATATCTCACCCTCTCATCTAAATTACTTCAGTAACTTTGCAATTGGACACTCTTCTTCCTTTACTCCACTACAGTCAGTTTTCAATATAGAGGCCAGAATGATCTGTTTAAAATTTAGGTAAGGTCAAGTCACTCCTTTGCTCAAAACTTTTAATGGCTCCTCATCTCACTTAGAGTAAAATTTGAAGACAACAATGACCTGCAAGGTCCTACATGATCTTGCCCTCAGCTATCTCTCTCCATAATTTTCTCTCTCACTACATGCCCCCTTGCACACATTCTATCTCAGCTACACCCAAAATTGCCTAGAACAAATACCTCCCTCGTTTTTCATGGTTATTTGCTCAAATATCATCATTTTGGAAATATCTTCCAGATTCCAGGACTGGCAGACTAGAGGGTCCCAACCAAATCTCCCACTTGGAGATAATTTAAAAAGCTGAGCAACACACACACACACTGACACATTCTTACAAACATCAGAGATCTAATAAGAGAGTAAGAAATTAGAATAAGGAAACAATTAGATTTCAAAGAGGTGAACCAGAGCCTTTTTGGAAAGGAGGATTTGCTGATAGTTAAAAGGAAGCTAAGAGGCAGAGCTTCCCTGAAATCTTGGTAAATCACGCACTCTGTATCCTAGAACCATTAGGACTGCTATTTTGGCTCTGAGGCTCTTTGGCAACCCACTGGAAGCAGCTGAGACACAGAGCTAAGCTTCTGAGGACTCATATGCATAAAGGTTTGGGGACTGGCATTCACCCCCCTCAAAGACAGAGAGGCACTAATATAATATCCCTTCCTCTGGTTTGAGACAAGAGCTGCAAACTGGAAACATGGGGTGTGAATTTTATTACAGCCTGTGAAATCTTCAAACCTTGGTCCCAGACTGCTTATGTACTCAGGTGTCTTAAAGGGCGAGGGGAGAAAGGAAAATCTTTTGTGGAAGAAAAGAACATCATCCTGGGGCTCAAACAATCACTAAATATAATTTTAATTTGTTCAACAAACTATGAAAGTTTATAAAGCAAATGAAGATTCAAGGCATCTCAAGGCAGAACAAAGTAAAACAGTAGACAACAAAAACCAGAGCTATAGGAATTCAAATGTTAGAATTATCAGACATATGTCACAAAATAACAGTACTAATATGCTCATGGATGTAAACTCTTTGCTTAAAAGTAATAGAAGCCACAAGAGGTGATATCGTAAAACTGGGAAAGAGTCAAATACAAATTATAAAATTTAAAAATAAAATAAATAAAGTTAAGAACTGAATGAATTGGTTTAACAGTAGATTATATACAACTGAAGAGAGAATTTGTGAACCAGAAGCTGGGTCAGAGGAAAATATATAGCATAAAGACCAAATAAAATTTTTTGAAAAAGGGAAATACAGAATATTGAGTAAAAAAACATGGAGAATAAAGTGAGAAGGTCTAACATTCACATGATTGGAGTTTAAAAAGGAAGAGAGAGAAAATGAAGCAGAGGCAATATTTGCAAAGATGATGTCAAAGAACTTGTGAGAACTGATGAAAGACATCAATTTTGCTATTCAATGAGCTCAAAGAGGTCAAATTTAGCCAATGGGATAAAAAGATAGAAATATGTATCCAGACACATCATAGTAGAACTACAAAGAATCAAATGCAAAGAGAAAATCTTAAACACAGCCAAAGTAAAAGGGCAGATTACCAACAAAGGAGCAACAATCTGACCAACAGCTGTTGGTCCGATATAATAGTATAGCATACTATTGGTTATCTAAGGGAAAAGATATAAATATGCACACATAATTGATAATATTTTAAAATAGAAAGATAAATCATAAAATTTTGAAAATGATTACTCATGGGGAATTGCATAAACAACAACCCAAGGTAATTTACAACTAAATTATTAAAATCATAAAAAGCTTCTGCACAGCAAAAGAAACAATTAACAGAGCTAAAAGACAACCAACAGAGTGGAAGAAAATATTTGCAAAATACACATCTGACAAAGGACTAATATCCAGAATATATAAAGAACTCAAACAACTTTACAAGAAAAAAACAAGCAACCCAATCAAAAAATGGGCAAAAGAGCTAAGCAGGCATTTCTCTAAAGAAGATATACAAATGGCCAACAGTCATATGAAAAAATGCTCAACATCACTCAGCATCCGGGAAATGCAAATCAAAACCACACTGAGATACCATCTCACCCCAGTTAGGATGGCAAAAATCCAAAAGACACTGAAAGATAAATGCTGGCGTGGCTGCGGAGAAAAAGGAACTCTCTTACATTGTTGGTGGGAATGCACAATGGTGCAACCCCTATGGAAAATGGTTTGGAGGTTCCTCAAACAATTGCAGATAGATCTACCATACGACCCAGCTATCCCACTCCTGGGAATATATCCAAAGGAATGGAAATCATCAAGTCGAAGATATACTTGTTTCCCAATGTTCATTGCAGCACTCTTCACAATAGCCAAGAGCTGGAATCAACCCAAATGTCCATCATCGGATGAGTGGATACAGAAAATGTGGTATATCTACACAATGGAATACTACTCAGCTATAAAAACAAATGAAATACTGCCATTTGCAACAACATGGATGGACCTTGAAAGAATAATACTGAGTGAAACGAGTCAGGCAGAGAAAAAGAAATACCACATGTTCTCACTTATTGGTGGGAGCTAAAAAAAAATAAAAACAAAAAACAAATCAATTCACTCACATACACACACACACACACACACACACAAAAAAAAAAAC
>NW_007728716.1:17057-18838 GCF_000696425.1 Galeopterus variegatus | reverse complement strand
CCCATTCTCTCCCACTTTTGGGGGGGAAAAAAAAAAAAAAAAAAAAAACAAAACAATTCACCCACATACACACACACACACACACACACACACACACTCTCTCTCTCTCACACACACACTCACACAAAAACAAACAAACAGCAACAACAACAACAACAAGAAAAAAAAAACCGGGGGTGGGGGGGAGAGGAAGATTTAACAACCTCACCTTTTTTTTTTTTTTTTCTTTTTGAAGCTCTTATAACGAGAAAATGGAGGGGACACATCTGGGTGGGAGGGGGGAGAGGGAGGAGGGAGGGAGGTTTTGGTGATGGGACACAATAACTAACTACATTGTATATTGACAAAATAAAAATAAAAAAAAAATAATAAAAATAAAAAAATAAAAAGTACAAAGAAAAAGAAAAAAAAAACCCAACTTTTTGATTCATTGATCTTTGTATTGTCTTTTGGGTTTCAGTTTCGTTGAGTTCTGCTCTGATCTTGATGATGTCTTTCTGTCTGCTAGCTTTGGGTTTGGATTGTTCTTGTTTTTCTGAATCTTTAAGGTGAAGTGTTGGATTGTTCGCTTGCCATCTTTCCATTCTTCTGAGGTGAGCATTTGGTGCAGTGGATTTCCCCCTTAGTACTGTTTTTGCAGTATCCCGCATATTTTGGTATGATGTATCATTGTTTTCATTAGTTTCAATAAATTTTTTGACTTACTGCTTGAAAAAAAAAAATCATTAAGATAATTCACCAGGGTTACTGGATGTAAGATAAATCTAAATTGGATATAAGATAAATGTAATTTTAAAAATCCATTGAATTCTTATATTAACAAGAAATCATGAATATATATATATATATATATACATTTAAGAAATATATATGTATTTAAAAATAACATATAAAATAGCCACACAAAATACAAAACATCTGGAAATGTATCAATGTATCAACAAAAGATGAATAAGATCTTTATGGAGAAAGAGTATTAAATTTTACTGAAAAATATTAAAGAAATCTTAAATAATCCACATTCATGGATAAAAAGACTCACATCACAAACATATCAGATCTCTGCAAATTAATCCATAAATGTAATGCAGTTCTGATATGCACCCCCCAAAATGTTAAGTGTAAATTAACAAGGTAATATTAAAATTTTGGAATAGAAAAGGACCAAAAATATACAAGACAGTTTTGGGAAAAATCAAGTTGCAGGTAGGGCTTATTTCTATCAGATGTCTAAATTTATCGTAAAGCTATAGGAATTAAGCTACAGAAATTAAGTATAGTGAGTCTCCTGGTTAGAAAAATAGACCAATGGTACAGAACAGAAATTCAGAAAGAGACCCATTGTTATATGATAATATGATATGTGATAAAGATCTGTCACAGATTACTGGATATCTGTGGTGCTGGAGAAATTCAGAGAGAGAGAAATGAGAGAGGGGGAGAGAGAGAGAGAGAGAGAGAGAGAGAAACTGGGTTTGTACTTTACCTCAAACAATTAATTACAGATGGATTAAAGAACTAAACAAGAAAAAAAGCAAAACTTTAAAACTTTTAGAAAGAATGTAAGAGAGTATCTTTATGACTTTTGGTAGAGAAAGATTTCTTAGATAAGCTAGAATCATAAAGAGAAATTTTGATAAATTTGACCAGGTTGAAAGTCTAAAATGTATATTAATCAAAGGCATTTAAAAATAGATGGAAAGGGGCTGGCCCGGTGGCGCACTGCTACAGTGCACCTCTTGGGAGTGCGGCGGCGCTCCCGCCGAGGGTTCGGATCCCAC
>NW_007728716.1:14299-16255 GCF_000696425.1 Galeopterus variegatus | reverse complement strand
CCCGCCGAGGGTTCGGATCCCACATACAGACCGGTTCCCGCTCACTGGCTGAGCGAAGAGCAGGTGCGACACCGAGGGTTGCGATCCCGTTGCTGGACACGAAAAAAGACAAAAAAAAAATAGATGGAAAGACAGGTCATGGATTGGGAAAAGTTATTTGCAAGAGAATCCATACTATATAAAGAAGTCCTATGCGTCAAGGAAAAGACAGATAACACTATACTATAAAAATAAGATAAAATATATAAAAAGCAATTGGCAAAAGAGGAAAAACAATCAGTCATTAAAATATATGAAAAGATACCCCTTACTAGAAATCAGAGAAATGCAAATTAAAACCACAATAAGATATCATTATACATTCATTAGATTAGCAAAAATTAAGAAATCTGACAATGCCAAGTGTAGAATGGATGTGGAGAGATGTGAGCTCTTATACACTGCTCTTGGGTATGTAATAGTACAACTACTTTGGAGAACAATTTGGCAATAGCAAGTGTGGTTGAAAAAGTATGTACTGTAAAATTTAGCAATTCCACTCCTAGTTATATACCCTAAAGGATGTGTCTAACGTGTATGCTCAAGGAGTCATATACAAGGGTACTTCAAAAAGCTCATGTAAGACTTGTATTATCTTTTCATTCAATTTTTCCACATACTTTTTGAAGTACCTTTATACATTATTTATAATAGGTACAAATTGGAAACAATTTAAATGAACATCCATAGGAAAATAGATAAATTGTAGCATAATCAGAATGTTGAACAATATAGAGCCACAAAAAATGAACAAATTAGAGTTGGATGCATCAACATGGCTGAATATTCACCCAGAAAACATTCTGGATAAGGGTATGATGCCTTTTATAAAAAGTTTCACAGCATGACAATACTATAGATTATTTGGAGAAGCATACATAGTTCATGTTTAAAAAGATGCATGGGAGTGACATATCAAAGTCAGGGAATGGTTGTATTAGTAGCGTTTTATTTCTTAAGGTGGGTGGTGGGTACCTGGGTGTTCATTATATTTTCTCTATTTCTGTTAGCATGTCTTGATATTTCATAATAAATTTCATGATATGTGTATAATATTAAGTAAATTTTAGAAGTATATATAACAAAACATTCATTGTGTTTATCTCTGAATGGTGAAGTATGGGTGGTTTTTATTTTATTTGTTTTGTATGCTTTATTTTCTACTTTGTGTTACTTTTATTTTTAAAATATCTTAAAGAATAGAAGAATGCTATGAAGACACAGAGCTTCTATAAGATCTCTTCATACATTACCTTTGTTGGTCTACAATACACCCCCAAACTGACATTCTAACACCCACTTAATATTATCCCTTTCCTCCCAGGCTGCCATTTTGGTCTGTTTAGGTTTAGTGATGCCTGCTGTAGTTGGCACCTAGCCGTCTCTTGGCATGAAAAACCTGTCCAATGATTGCTTGTTAAATCCTGAATGAATTGATTGCAGTATATGTGCAAGTGACTCAGCATTGAATCTCCTGCAGGTAATGTCCAAAGCCTTTGATGTATTCTATAACACCCTCCAGCTATGTGGAATCCAGCCTTGACTTGCCTGCTCATTTCAAACCCCTTCTCAAACTTTCACTGCAGGAAGACACTTGCTTCTCCAAACAAAACTTGCTTTCTTTTACTTCTAGGCCTTTGTCCATGTGCTTCCCTATTCCTGGAATGCACTTTCTCTGTTTGTCCACCTGGCAAACGTTGGTTAATCTGTCAGAACACAGCTTAAACATTTCTTCCTCTTTGAAGCGTCCCTGGCCTTCTCCTCTCATTAATTCACTCAACAGTTACTCACTGTGGTGGGCTGATTAATGGTCCCTGAGAATCTCCACTTCATTATCCCCAGAAGTTGTGAATATGTTACATTATATGGCCAAAAGGACTTTACAAATGTGGTTAAAGATATTGGGATGAGGAAGAA
>NW_007728716.1:5092-13988 GCF_000696425.1 Galeopterus variegatus | reverse complement strand
CTGGCCTTCTCCTCTCATTAATTCACTCAACAGTTACTCACTGTGGTGGGCTGATTAATGGTCCCTGAGAATCTCCACTTCATTATCCCCAGAAGTTGTGAATATGTTACATTATATGGCCAAAAGGACTTTACAAATGTGGTTAAAGATATTGGGATGAGGAAGAAGAGAGAGCGGTAGTAAAAGAGAAGGTGACACAAAGACAGAAACAGAGAGATTTGATGATGCTATACTGTTGGGTTTCAAGATAGAGAAAGAGGCCCAGGAATACAAGGAATGCAGCTCTGATAGCTGAGAATGGCAAGGAAATGGGTTCTCTCTTGGGTCCTCCAGAAGTAACTAACTCTGCTGACACCTTGATTTTTGCCCTGTTAAGACTTAATTTAGGACTTCTGACATCCATCCCTGTAAGAGAAGAAATTTGTGTTGTTTTAGGCTGCTGTGTTTGTGGTAATTTGTTACAGCAGCAACAGAAAACTAATACATTCATGTAACTACTACTTGCCAGGCACAAAGCTAGGCACCAGAGGCATAGGCTAACAAGGCAGATATGATCCTTACCTTAAAGGAGCTTATAGTCTAATAGGGAATATGGATATTAAACAACTGAACAGAAATAAATAAGTAAGTAAATAAGACAGAGAGAGAGAGAGAGAGAGAGAGAGAGAGAGAGAGAGTGTGTGTGTGTGTGTGTATAATACATTCATGATAATAATATACTTAGAGTGATGGTAATAACTTTACATTGATGGGCACAAGAAAAGTCTGCTTGAGGAAATTACGTTTAATCTGGGATATGAAAGATGCACAGTGATTTGAAGAGTAGAGGAGGAGATATTATAAGGAGCTCGTACCAAGGCCCTGAGGCAGGACGGTGTTTGAGGTGGGGTGGTGTGAGAAGAGGCTGATGAGACGGGCAGAATCCAAATCATGCCTGGTCTTGTCATCCACACTACAGAGTATGGCTTTTATGTTAATTATGATGGAAAGACACTGAAAATTCTAAAATAGGTAAGTGATATATCATAGTTACATTTTAAAAGATGACCGTGACTTCTTTGTAGGGATTAGATTGGAAGTGGGCGACTAGAGTAAAGGGGAGACCATTAAGTTATAGAAGAAATGATCTGGTGTGGAGAGAAAGAGATTTAGATGAATTCAACATTTAATTTTGTGGCAGTGCCTATAGTGCTGGAAAAAATGAATGTGGGGATGAGGTGTTAGGGACATTTACTGGGTTCCTAGTATAAGCTTATAGGCAGATTCTTGGAATGAGGACCCCTGAAAAAATACATGGGGTGGAGGTGGTTAAGACCACATGTTTAGTTTTCATGATGTTAAATTTTAGGTGCCTGTGGAACAACCAAGTAAAGATGTTAAATAGGTAGTAGATGAAGTAGGTATGGAGCTCCAGAAAGATGTCTCAGATGGCCCTTAAAGTGATGAGGTGGTTGAAATTATCTTGGAAGAGATTTCTATAGTCTAGAGGAGAAGGCACTCAAGACTGAACCTGAAAAAACTCCAACATTTAGGGTCCAAGTAAGAGGAGAGGAGATAGCAAAGGAGATTGAGAGGAACTGCCCAGAAAAGTGAACAAAAGCCAAGAGCACGGAATTAGTGAAGCCCAGGGAGGAGTATAAGAATGTAGGAGTGTTGATTGCCAATAACAGAAGAAAACTGTACAATGTTCTAGAGTCGAGCAGTGTTGGCCATTATAGACAACCTTTAGTAAGAGCAGCTTTGCTTGGGTAATGGGAGTCAGACTGAGGAATGAAAGTGTTATGGGGAAGTGCAACATTGTGTAGGTGACTCTTTTTGAGAAGTTTACAATGAAAGAAGTTCCAGGAGAGAAGTGGGTAGCCTGTGGGACCAGGCTCTTAGGAACACGGGAAAGGGCAAGATCTCTCCCTTGAGAAGGGATTAGTCTTTGCTAGGAAGAGAACACTTGCCTGGGAAGGAGTGGGCACGGATGCTGGAGGGTTTGTACTCTGGGTGGCAGGACAATGAGGATGGCTGTTCCCTTCTGATTATGCCTATTTCCAACATGAAGGTCATCTACTGAAAGTGATGTGAAACTGGAGGATGATGGTCTTAGATTTTAGGAAAGTGGAGAAGTCACTGACTAGTCATGGCTGTGAAGGAAGTGAGCAGAACAGGCCATTTTCTCTGTGTTGCCACCACTTTACCTTAAACAGATACCCACTCTAGCACTGTAATACCCTGGAGGGCAATTATTTGTGTAAACCTTTCTTCTGTACTAGACTATGGGCACCTTGAAGGCAGAGATTTAGTCTTCTTTACCTCTGCAATTTCAATATTGCTACTGGTGCATAGTAGAAATGCAATAAATGATTAAATGTAGGATGAATGAATAAATGAGTAAGTGATTGAATGAATTGTTATAAAACAGAACTGATATGAAAATCTCTGATTCATCATTCTACATATTTCTACATTGCCTACATTCTGAGGGGGAAAAATAACCTTGAGAATTTGCCACCAAAGGGCACTGATCTTCCCAGGGACTGCAGAGTCAAGAAGAGCATAAATACAGTGAAGCCAGGTGAACCTGGATGAGTGAAGTATTTACAGGTAAAGTCTTCTTTCTTCTGACAGGCATATTTCAAAAACTTTAAAGAAAGCAGAGCATCCTAGAATATTTTCTGCTATTTCTCGCTGGCAGAGCTAGGGCCTAGTCCTAAGAATAAAAGAATTTTTTTTTTTTTAAAAGAGAATATCACCTACATCTCATATCTTAGTTTTTCATGTTTCAGCCTTTTCTATATGTACACATTTTTATAGTAAGCATGTTATACAAAGCATTATATATGATGCTTTAAAATTATATCTTATGAAAGCTATAGTAATCAAGACACTGTAATATTAAAAAGAATTGACACATAGATTAACAGAACAGAGAATCCAGAAGTAGACCCAGATATATATTGTCAATTGATTTTCAGTCAAGGTGCAAAAGTGATTTCATGGAAAAAATTGATGTCTTTTCAACAAATGGTGCTGAAATAGTTGAACATTCATATGCAAGAAGAAAAAAAAAAAAAGAATTTCAACCCATCCCACCCATACATGATATGCAAAAATTAACTTGAAATAGATGATAGTCCTGAATTTAAAATCTAAAATTATAAGACTTCTAGATTTTTTAGATAGGACACAAAAAGCAGGAAACATCAAAGAAAAAATTGATAAATTGAACTTCATCAAAATTAAAAGCTTCTGGAGGGTAGAGNGTGTGTGTGTGTATAATACATTCATGATAATAATATACTTAGAGTGATGGTAATAACTTTACATTGATGGGCACAAGAAAAGTCTGCTTGAGGAAATTACGTTTAATCTGGGATATGAAAGATGCACAGTGATTTGAAGAGTAGAGGAGGAGATATTATAAGGAGCTCGTACCAAGGCCCTGAGGCAGGACGGTGTTTGAGGTGGGGTGGTGTGAGAAGAGGCTGATGAGACGGGCAGAATCCAAATCATGCCTGGTCTTGTCATCCACACTACAGAGTATGGCTTTTATGTTAATTATGATGGAAAGACACTGAAAATTCTAAAATAGGTAAGTGATATATCATAGTTACATTTTAAAAGATGACCGTGACTTCTTTGTAGGGATTAGATTGGAAGTGGGCGACTAGAGTAAAGGGGAGACCATTAAGTTATAGAAGAAATGATCTGGTGTGGAGAGAAAGAGATTTAGATGAATTCAACATTTAATTTTGTGGCAGTGCCTATAGTGCTGGAAAAAATGAATGTGGGGATGAGGTGTTAGGGACATTTACTGGGTTCCTAGTATAAGCTTATAGGCAGATTCTTGGAATGAGGACCCCTGAAAAAATACATGGGGTGGAGGTGGTTAAGACCACATGTTTAGTTTTCATGATGTTAAATTTTAGGTGCCTGTGGAACAACCAAGTAAAGATGTTAAATAGGTAGTAGATGAAGTAGGTATGGAGCTCCAGAAAGATGTCTCAGATGGCCCTTAAAGTGATGAGGTGGTTGAAATTATCTTGGAAGAGATTTCTATAGTCTAGAGGAGAAGGCACTCAAGACTGAACCTGAAAAAACTCCAACATTTAGGGTCCAAGTAAGAGGAGAGGAGATAGCAAAGGAGATTGAGAGGAACTGCCCAGAAAAGTGAACAAAAGCCAAGAGCACGGAATTAGTGAAGCCCAGGGAGGAGTATAAGAATGTAGGAGTGTTGATTGCCAATAACAGAAGAAAACTGTACAATGTTCTAGAGTCGAGCAGTGTTGGCCATTATAGACAACCTTTAGTAAGAGCAGCTTTGCTTGGGTAATGGGAGTCAGACTGAGGAATGAAAGTGTTATGGGGAAGTGCAACATTGTGTAGGTGACTCTTTTTGAGAAGTTTACAATGAAAGAAGTTCCAGGAGAGAAGTGGGTAGCCTGTGCGACCAGGCTCTTAGGAACACGGGAAAGGGCAAGATCTCTCCCCTGAGAAGGGGGGTGACTCTTTTTGAGAAGTTTACAATGAAAGAAGTTCCAGGAGAGAAGTGGGTAGCCTGTGGGACCAGGCTCTTAGGAACACGGGAAAGGGCAAGATCTCTCCCTTGAGAAGGGATTAGTCTTTGCTAGGAAGAGAACACTTGCCTGGGAAGGAGTGGGCACGGATGCTGGAGGGTTTGTACTCTGGGTGGCAGGACAATGAGGATGGCTGTTCCCTTCTGATTATGCCTATTTCCAACATGAAGGTCATCTACTGAAAGTGATGTGAAACTGGAGGATGATGGTCTTAGATTTTAGGAAAGTGGAGAAGTCACTGACTAGTCATGGCTGTGAAGGAAGTGAGCAGAACAGGCCATTTTCTCTGTGTTGCCACCACTTTACCTTAAACAGATACCCACTCTAGCACTGTAATACCCTGGAGGGCAATTATTTGTGTAAACCTTTCTTCTGTACTAGACTATGGGCACCTTGAAGGCAGAGATTTAGTCTTCTTTACCTCTGCAATTTCAATATTGCTACTGGTGCATAGTAGAAATGCAATAAATGATTAAATGTAGGATGAATGAATAAATGAGTAAGTGATTGAATGAATTGTTATAAAACAGAACTGATATGAAAATCTCTGATTCATCATTCTACATATTTCTACATTGCCTACATTCTGAGGGGGAAAAATAACCTTGAGAATTTGCCACCAAAGGGCACTGATCTTCCCAGGGACTGCAGAGTCAAGAAGAGCATAAATACAGTGAAGCCAGGTGAACCTGGATGAGTGAAGTATTTACAGGTAAAGTCTTCTTTCTTCTGACAGGCATATTTCAAAAACTTTAAAGAAAGCAGAGCATCCTAGAATATTTTCTGCTATTTCTCGCTGGCAGAGCTAGGGCCTAGTCCTAAGAATAAAAGAATTTTTTTTTTTTTAAAAGAGAATATCACCTACATCTCATATCTTAGTTTTTCATGTTTCAGCCTTTTCTATATGTACACATTTTTATAGTAAGCATGTTATACAAAGCATTATATATGATGCTTTAAAATTATATCTTATGAAAGCTATAGTAATCAAGACACTGTAATATTAAAAAGAATTGACACATAGATTAACAGAACAGAGAATCCAGAAGTAGACCCAGATATATATTGTCAATTGATTTTCAGTCAAGGTGCAAAAGTGATTTCATGGAAAAAATTGATGTCTTTTCAACAAATGGTGCTGAAATAGTTGAACATTCATATGCAAGAAGAAAAAAAAAAAAAGAATTTCAACCCATCCCACCCATACATGATATGCAAAAATTAACTTGAAATAGATGATAGTCCTGAATTTAAAATCTAAAATTATAAGACTTCTAGATTTTTTAGATAGGACACAAAAAGCAGGCACACAAAGCCAAAAATTCCACAAAACATCAAAGAAAAAATTGATAAATTGAACTTCATCAAAATTAAAAGCTTCTGGAGGGTAGAGCAAGATGGGTCATCCACCCCACAAAAGGAGACTAAAACGACAAATAAATAACTTCATTTTGACCAGAATGACTGAAGAAATATGCTGCAGTGCACCAGGGGAGTGACAAAATCTTTGTGGAGCATGAAAGACTGGGATAGCACCATAGAGAGCAGAGAAAAGCATTCTGCCTCTGCCTCCCTGTCTTGGAGTAAGGGAGAAAGAAGATAAGCTGGCTTGCAGTCAGGCAGAGAGAAGGTAAGCTGGAAAAACCCCAGCTGTTTCCAGTGCCACCACAGATGCCAGCAAACCCTGCCATAAGAGAGTCCCCCAATCCTAACAGGCCTCCAACCAAGTCTGGAGAGTAGCTAAGAGTTTGTGCAGCTGCACAGCCATAGTAGAAGCCCAGGTAGAAGAAGCCCCACTTCTGACCTAAGCAGCTATAGCACAGCACCATCTTTAAACCAAACCCACTGTTAGAGTGCATCCTGTCCTGGGAGCTGGTGGAAACTGACTCCCTGCATCCTGAGGCCCCATCTTTACTCCACCACATTTAGGTAGGTGCCAGCAGCTGCCTGGAGCCAAATGTATTAGTCCATTTCTGTTGTTTAGAACAAAATATCTGGAATTGGGTAATTTATAAGAAAATGAAATTTATTGCTTACAGTTTCAGAGGTTGGGAAGTCCAAAGTCCAGAGAACAAATTTGGTGAGGGTCTTGGTAGTGGTAACAGAGACTCAGGGGAATCACATGACAGAAAATGGTGAAACAAAGAGAAAACTTCTCAAGTGCTCTTCTTTTAAAGCCCTCAGAACCACACCCCTGACCACCATTATTAATCCATTCACCACAGCATGGTCCTACAATCTAATCACCTCTTCAAGGCCCCACCTTTCAATTACCATAATAGGATTTCCCACCCTCAACAGTTACAATGGGGATTAAGCCTCAATGAGGTTAAGGGGGCATCAAATCTACAGCACTAGGCCAGACAGAAAGACTGAGACCCCAGCATCTGAACCCACATGGCACTCCCCCAACCCTGCCCCAGGAGAACAGGGAGACCTGCTTGGTAGGGAAACTGCCAATAAGCAGCAGTCCACCATATTCAGGTGTATACAATCTATACAACCCACTCACCTGCTAAGCCCACAGGTGCCTGTGCTGGCCCAACAGCCAGACTGGAGGTAGCTCTGCCACTCCCTATGGCTCTCCAGAGAACCACTAGGCCCTGCTGTACTAGTGTACACCTGCTTCCTGACCAACAGCAATTGGGCAGTGGCTTTGTCTCTCCCCAACAGGCCTCTTGCAGAGTTGCTGGGCCTTGCTGCACCCTTGCAGGCTTGCTCCACCCTTACAGGCTTGCTCCATGCTCAATTGCTGATCTGGTGGCCCTCCACAGAGCTGCTCAGCCCTGCTGCACCAGTGCACACCTACCCCTTGCATGACAGCAGACCAGGAAGTGGCTTTGCCTCCACCTGGTGGGCCTCTGTGGAGCTTCTGGGCCCTGCTGCACCCTTTCAGGCCTGCTCCAGGCTAGACAGCTGATCCGGTAGCCCTCCATGAAGCCACTGGGCCCTGCTGCACCAGTGCATGCCTGCTCCCTCCTGGACAGCAGATCAGGTGGAACCTCTAACTCTACCTGATAGCCCTCCACAGAGCTGCTGCACCTGTGCATGCCTGCTCCCTACTTGACAGTGAATAGGGAAGTGGCTTTACCTCCTCTAGCACACGTCCATAGAGCTACCTGGCCCTGCTATGCCTATAAATGCCAGCTCCTGGCCAGGAAGTGGCATCCACTCCTCTGGTGGTTCTTCACAGAGCCACTTGACCTCTTACCTTGCACCCAGAAACACCTGTATCCAGTATAAAAGCTGGCCAGGAAGTGCAACACCCCCTGGGAGAGACAACCTCAGAGCTATGTGCCTATGGCTAGCCTGATAGCTGGTTGAGCAGGAAATCTGCACCTCAGAGAGACCACCAAACAGACAGTTAGCCCTCTGTGCCAGCACATGCCTGGCTCAACAACCTGCCTCGAATCTCCAATCCAACATAGCAAAACCTGTGTTGGCAAAAAGTACTGCAGTCTAGGCTACTGAGGCATTTGCAGGCATTGCTGGAGAGGATTACAACCAAAGAAACTGCACAGAAGCTCCATTATTGAGTTTACCTATAAACAAAGCCAACACAACATATCCAGACACATTACAACTGAAATATAGGAAAAAGTCATTTCTACGTAATCTACTACATAAAATTGGTAAAAGCAACTCCTCCATTAGATGTACAGAAATCAACATAAGAACACAAAAAATATGTAAAATCATGGAAATATGACATCCCCAAAAGAACACAGTAAGTCTCCAGCAACAGACTCTAAAAAGAACAGTTATGAAATGCCTGTAAAGGAATTTTACACAACAATATTAAGGAAACTCAATGAGATAGAAGAAAACACAAGAAACCAATTCAATAAAATCAGGAAAACAATTTATGATCTGAGTGATAAATTTAACAAGGAGATAGATATCATAAAAAGAACCAAATAGAAATCTTGTAGCTGAAGAATTCAATCAACAAAATAAAAAATACAATTGAGGGCCTAAACAACAGACTAGGTCAAGCAGAAGAAACAATTCCTGAACTTAAAAACAGATCTTTTGAAATTGCCCAGTGAAAGGAAAAAAAAAAAAAAAAGAATAAAAAAGAGTAAAGAAAGCCTACAAGACGTATGGGACAACATTAAGTGAACAAATGTTCAAATAATAAGTGTTCCAAAGGGAGAAGAGATGGAGAAAGGCACAGAAGCCCTATTTAATAAGATAATAGCAGAAAATTTCCCAAGGTGAGAAGGATATGGATATTCAAATTCAGGAAGCTCAAAGGTCTTCAATTAGACTCAACCCAAAAAGATCCTCTCTAAGGGAAATCATAATCAAACTGTCATTTTGGGTTTTTT
>NW_007728716.1:2955-4460 GCF_000696425.1 Galeopterus variegatus | reverse complement strand
CTCAACCCAAAAAGATCCTCTCTAAGGGAAATCATAATCAAACTGTCATTTTGGGTTTTTTACAACTGGCCAGTAGGGGGATTCAAACCCTTGACCTTGGTGTTAGCAGCACCACTCTCTCCCACGTGAGCTAACTTGCCAGTCCATAATCAAACTGTCAAAAGATAAAAACAAGAGAGAATTCTAAAAGCTGCAAGAGAAAATCATCACATATAAGGGAATCTCCATTAGACTATCAGCAGATTTCTCAAGATAAACCTTTCAGGCCAGGAGAGAATGGGATGATACTTTTAAAGTCTTGAAAGAAGAAAATTGTCAGCTTATAATACTTTATCCAGCAAAGCTATTCTTCAGAAATGAGGGAGAAATAAAGACCTTTCCAGAGAAGCAAAATCTGAGGGAATTGATCACTACTAGACCAGCCTTACAAGAAATGCTTAAAGGAGTTACAACTGAAAGTGAAAAGACAATAATTACTACTATGAAAACATGAAACAGTACAAAACTCACCTGTAGAGGTAAATTCCTAATTCAAACTCAGAACACCCCAGTGAGGTAATGGTGCTATGTAAATACTTCAGTCCTCTAGTATAAAGGTTTAAAGTCAAAATGGTCAAGAAACAACAACAGCTACAATTAGTGGCTAAGGAACATACAATAGATACAAACATATAAGGCAACAAAAATATAATTTTTGTGTATGGGAAGAGTTTAGAGTATTTTCATGCAACTAAAGTTAAGTTGCTATCAGCTTAAAATAGTTTATTATGACTACAGGACTCTTTATGTTAGCCTCAAGGAAACCAGGAAAAAAAAAAGAAAGAAACTGTAGCTGAAACACACATGAGAAAGAGAAAGAAATCAAAGATTAGCATCACAGAAAACCACCAATCCACAGAAGTAAATAACAAGGAAAAAAAAAAAAAAGGAACTAAGGATCTACAAAACAACCAGAAAATAGTTAACAAAATGGCAAGAATAAATTCTCACATATTAGTTACAACCTTTAATATAAATGGATTAAAATCTCCAGTTAAAAGATACAGAGTGACTGAATGGATTTAGAAAAAAAGACTCAATGATATACTGCCTACAAGAGACTTGCCTAACTATTAATGATAAACATAGACTGAAAGTGAAGGGCTGGAAAAAGGTATTCCATGCAAATGGAAACCAAAAGCAAGAGGGAGTAGACATACACATATCAGATAAAATAGACTTTAAAACAAAAACTGTAAAAAGAGACAAAGTCATTTTATAATAGAGGGATCAATTCAACAAGAGGATATAACGATTATTAATATTTATGCATCCAACACCAGAGCACCCAGATATATGTGGAATATACTATAAAGCATATGTACTTCACAGGGCCTGGCTTTCCAAAGTCCTGCAGTTACAAATATTTACCTTGCAAGGACAGGAAATTTCCCTCAGGCTACAAGTCTCTGTTGCAAGCAAGATAAGGATTGTGGCACAGTAGGTTGCTGGCTCAAAGACAGACT
>NW_007728716.1:867-1837 GCF_000696425.1 Galeopterus variegatus | reverse complement strand
CTGACTTAAACTACACCATAAAACAAATGAACCTTACAGACATTTACAGAACATTCCACTCAACAGCTGCAGGATGGAGCTTCTTCCCAACTGCACATGGAACATTCTCCAGGATACATAATATGTTAGTCCACAAAACAAGTCTACACAAATTAAAAAAGATAGAGATCATTCAACTATCTTTTCTAACCACAATGATATAAAACTAGAAATCAATGACAAGAAAAACTTGGCAAATTTTACAAATACGTGGAAATTAAACAACATGCTTCTAAACAACTAATGGGTTAATGAAGAAATTAAAAGGAAAATTTAAAAATTTCTTGAGACAAACAAGAATGAAACACATCAAACTGAAACCTATGGAATACAGCAAAAACAATTCTAAGAGGAAAGTTAATAGCAATAAATGCCTATATCAAAAAAAGAGAAAGTTTTCTAATAAACGACCTGATGGTACACCTAAAGGAACTCAAAAAGTGACAACAAACTAACCCCCAATTGGCAGAAGAATAGGAATAATAAAGCTAAGAGCAGAAATAAATGATATAGAAACTAAAAAAGTAATCTAAAAGATTGGCAAAATGAGAAGTTGGGTTTTTTTTAAAAGATAAACAAAATTTACAAACCTTTAGCTAGACTAACCAAGAAAGAGAGAGAAAACTCAAATAAATAAAATGAGAAATGAAAGAGGACACATGACAGCTGATACCACAGAAATGCAAAGGATCATAAGAGACTATTATGAGCAACTGTATGCCAACAAATTTGATAATAAAGAAGTGGATAAATTCCAGGAGAAATACAACTTACCAAAACTAAATTATAAAGAAATAGGAAATCTGAACAAACCAATAACATGTGAGGAAACTGAATCAGTAATACTAAGTCTTCCATTAAAGAAAAGCCCAGGACCTGATAGCTTTGCTGTTAAATTCTTCTAACATTTAAAGAAGAACTAATACCAGTT
>NW_007728716.1:0-342 GCF_000696425.1 Galeopterus variegatus | reverse complement strand
GCGGGAGCGCCACTGCACTCCCAAGCAGCGCACTGTAGCAGTGCACCACCGGGCCGGCCCAAGAAAAAAATACTTAATAAGAAAATAATACTTAAGAAAACAGATTAGAGTATGCTGTTATAGTACCAAGGTCAAGGGTTTGGGTCTCCCTATGCAACTGCCACCAAAAAAAACAAACAAAAACAAAAGCCCAGTTCAAAAAATGGGCAAAAGATCTGAACAGGCACTTCACCAAAGGTAAGTTAAGAATGGCAAATAAGGATATGAAAGATGTTCCGTGTCATTAGTTATCAGAGAAATGCAAATCAAAACCATAAGAGTATACAACTACTCATCAAATTT
>NW_007728715.1:284418-284867 GCF_000696425.1 Galeopterus variegatus | reverse complement strand
ACTACTAACCTACTTACTGAAATTAGGTGATTTTCATGTTCTTCATTAGGGAAATGGTTAGAGACAGCTCACAACTTATAATGCAAACGAAGGTAAAACGTTTTTTATTTAAGTAAAAATTTATAAGAACCCTGAAAATCCCAAGGCTGAATTGCCAAGAAAAAAATATAAACAGTGTTTAACTCTTTCTGTGGTAATGAGAAATAAGAGTAGATCTTGAAAACAATAGTTTGAAAACATTCTAAAACAATGTCTGAATAATAATGCCTAAGATGTTTTAAAACTTCCATTTTTTTTTTCCTGGAAGAACTGGAACAACACAGTAATGGTTTGAACGCCTGGTCTCTCTTCTCCTCCCCTGCCCAACGCTACTGTCGCTCTGTCAGGTGAACCTCATTCCTTTCAGTGATGCAATGTCTGTTAAAGCTGAAAGAGGTTCTTCTATTCCA
>NW_007728715.1:281849-283800 GCF_000696425.1 Galeopterus variegatus | reverse complement strand
AATGCTTTATTTTTTATTTCACCTTAAATTTTTCTTTGCTTTATTTTCCCCTAACATTAATAAACTCACCAGTAACTGTTAAACTGAGCCGGTCATTACTAAAATTTGGTGTCAACTGGACACTACAAACCTAGAAAATGTGAAGCTACATTATTTCCTTCATTGTCCTTGTATATCTTGAGGTGGAGGTAAAAATAATATATTTTTTCTACTTAAACCTTATTATTGATATAAGAGTACATGTGGCTTCTTTTTTAAAAGATTCACTAAAAGTATTTAAAACAATAATTTCTGACCTGTGAAAATCTAAAAACTATGTTAACAATTACGGAAAAAGCTTTTAAAAAAGATTTGAATGAGTCTTTTGTGGTGCACTGTCATTAGTTCTCTTCTCCTTTGAGGAAAACGGAGGATGGTAGGAGAAGAAAGAATAAACTTCAAAAAGGATATACACGATTATTTAGCAATGCATCCGTGTAGCTGTAACTTAGGGACGGAGATCTATGGAGACAAGACTAAAGCCTGAGTTTAGAAACTTTGAATATTGGTGTCATGGATCAGGTTTTCGTCTTGAAATTTATAAGCTATCAGTTGAGATTCACTCCACAATGAAAAGGAAAATTGTACCTCTCAATATCCAGTAACAACAGTGGTTTATTGAGGTGGTCACTGTGCCAGGTATTTTGACGCAGTGTCTGATGTAATCATCACAAAGACTCAGAGAGATAGATTCCATTAAATTTACATTTAAGAGGACACAATGCCAGAGAGTTCGTAAATGGCCACCAACTCTGACATGCTTTCTACTCTGTTATTCACCAACATCTCTAAACTCAACTTAGGAACTGGGGAAAGAATTAAGTGACACTGCACTTGAGTGCCTCCCCTCCCTGTTTTCTTGACTCATACTCACCCCATCTTCTGCAATAACATTTGATTTGATCTCTTTGGGGGCAAACCTCCTGGATTTGAAGGTCTTGTTTTTGGTTTTCTTGTAGTTTCCTTTAAGAAGCCCTGAGTCACTTATTAACCATGGTCCAAATGGGCCCTTTGCATCCTTTTTTATTCATTGGTGGACTAGGAATTGTTGGAAACTTTAGACAGATTGAATTATATATTCAGGTGTCAGGGCAAGGAAAGCACTCCTTAAGTATGAAAGCTGTAGAAAGGAAAATACAATGATATGCAGCTTAAGAATCAATTATTTTTAAAATACCTTTACAGGTATCATTGTTTCCATTTAATATATGTACTTCAAAATAAATTAGATATTTACATGTGTCTTTGTAGACTTTACCGTGCTACACTTACCTATAGGTGACTAAATTATAATAATGAATTATCCTTCGACACTATGTGGTAAAATGTTATTGATTATTATGAACATGTAAACCTAATCTGGAGAGAATCTATTAATTTTATTCTTAAGATTTAACCTACATGATCTAATGTCTATATATATGTAGCTAAACTTATATATATGTATGTTTATTTTCAAAATGTTTATGGAAACAAGATTCTCAATAGTCATTGGATGAACTTGATTGAAAGAGAATAAAGTAACATTTTTAAAAATCACGTAATTTTTAGCATAATATATTTATTGTATATTTCCCTAGTTATGTATTGAAGAATTTACTATTTGCAAATATTCATGATTTTATTTAATTCTTATGGCTTTTAGGTAAAAGTTAATGCCTAAGCATTCATTTTATATTGTGTCTTCTTCAGAGTCATGGAATAAGACTGAAATGCTCATTCATCCTTTTGTATCTGCACTACTTTAAAGTAAATAAAATGTGTTCTTCTAGTATAAAGTGAGTAAATTATCTTTCCATTTTGAAGTAAAATATTCAACTATTTGTGGCATATTTTGTTTTCTGAAAAAGATTAGTAAAGGTATATTTTTGGAAAATTTGCTTTTTAAACTGAACCCAGTGAGTTCATATCT
>NW_007728715.1:279874-281178 GCF_000696425.1 Galeopterus variegatus | reverse complement strand
TGGCTCCGGGTGTGTCATCATTCATGGATGGAAGAAGAATATGTGATGACCATATGTGATCATCAAACCTCAGCCCTCTGGCACTGGTATATCACTTTTATACTTGGCAAAACCTTGTCTGACAACATTCCCAAACAGCTTGCAGCAGTTAATCAACTGTAGTCAGCTATTACAGCTGATCCTTTCTGCAGATGGAAGATGGTAGGCTAGCTTTTCCAGCTCTTTTACATATCTCCCTAAGCTCTCCAGTCTCTAAAGTGCATTTGACTGCTGGTGGGTTTCTGGAGAAGGCATCTGCAGTTATAAACATTTTCCCAGTAACATATGCTGCATGAAGCTTAAACCCATCAGGCATAACAGAAATCTCTTGTACCTTAAGGGAATTAACACAGAGATTTGATTTTGATAAAGATGATAGACTTTACAGTTTGAAAGAATGCCAAAAAGCTGAAAATTGCAGCAGGTGTGCTGACATCTCAATATTGGTGTAAGTGTATTTATAATCTTCTGTAGGAGAAAATACAAAAGCAACAGTAATACACACATAAATAGCAATGTGCTATATAATTCAGATGATGACATTTGTGATTGATTTATTATATGGCTTGAATCACCACTTACTCTACAACAACTAAAACAGTGACTATACCTAATTAGTAACATAATCTTTCAAGAAAATTGGCCTGGAGATGCAGCAGCAGCAGAAGACAGTAATGTTAACTTGGTAATTTGCTTTCCATTGGATTTCCAGCCTCCTTGAGATTCAGCTGAAGATACTGAGCCCTCAGCTCATTGCAGAAGTCTCTCCGGAGTCCTTTGAGCCTTAACAACTTTTCTCTCCTCTATACCCCTGCACAAATTACAATTGCGTGTTTACCTGGCTTTTGTTCACAGCCTTGCACTTTTTATCAACATTTTTTGTCTCGCCAATTAGGTGGCAGAATGTTTGGGTGAGAGAGGTTAGGTTTCATGCTTTTTATATGCCTTGAGTATAGCAAGTACTCAATAAATATTCTTTAATTAAATAGCTGCAGGTGATGATACATGTTAGACAGTTCCTCCAGGATAAATTTGCTAACACCTTGAGCAATGAACAGAAGGTGGATAAATGTGCTAAGTAGCTCTATCAAAGATATTTAGTCTCATCACTCTGTCAAATAAATAAAGAAGATAAAAATGGTAATAAAAGAAAACAAGTTTCTTCCTAAATAATATAAATAAATAAAATCAATATTTTATAATTTCATGATTTATAACACCTTCCTCACTTCAGTAAATTATTGGTTGAAGTCTTTCAACCTTGG
>NW_007728715.1:214579-278468 GCF_000696425.1 Galeopterus variegatus | reverse complement strand
TGCTACATCCTAATTTAGAGGATGTGCTCCCTCTCGTTTTAGTGCCATTCCTTCATTTTCATGACTCATTACCACATCTGCTTGACCCTTAAGTCAGAGAAAAAGGAATGTGAAAGACATCAGGTAGCAGTTGTGGAAAGAAAGAACAGCTAAATAATTTACTCAAAATAAATGACTTTAGAAAATATATACCGACCCCCCCCCACACACATTTATGTATATTTAGGCAAGTAACATCTGTTCGAAGAGATAAAGAATCACAAACCACAAAAGAAGTGGTAAAAGGCACTAGGTACTGTACTCACAAAAGGATAACCTTTGACTTAGGTTTTTAATCACAATTATGATTGTCTCTCAAGGCATATTCTCTCTTTCCCAAATATTATGGGAGTGCTTGGTATTTTCTGAGGATATTTTGTCTCATTCTATCAATCATACTGTTATGGCTCGGTTTAGTTCAGTGGTTCTTATACTTCAGCCTTTATCAGAACCACCCAGAGGATTTGTTAAAACACGTACTCTGAGTCCCACTCCAGAGATTTTGACTTAGAAGTTGGGGTGGGAAAGGGACCTAGGAACTTCTGGTAATTTCCCAAGTGAAGCTATTCCTGTTGGTTTGAGGATATATTTTGACAACTAACGGCTTAATTGTATCTATTATGAGAATATTTATAACTAATTAGTGAGCTTCTTAAGGAAAGTATAATATCAAATTTAGCTTTGTTTTCTGGGTGTCTTGTACAAAAACATCCAATGATTTTTTTGACAGTGAGAACCCCTTTGTAGCTTACCCAATATTACCAAAGATAAAATCACAGAATTCTATCAAGTTTGACTTTGATTTTTTTAGAGATACCACCTGTTTTCTATACTATTGCCAGGTAAATATGTTAGTATTTCAAACATCTCTTAGACTGAATTTGGAGGTTTGCTACTTACCCTACATTAGTCTGTGTAATATTTATGCATAATTGCATGCAAAAGTCTTTTTTGTTTGAAATGTGAATGATAGCCTTGCTACCATTATTTTTCCTTTTTCTTCTTACATAACTACCATTTGGTATTTCCCACATTAGATATCAATATTTTTTTTCAAAGAGTATCAGTATTTTTATTTCTTATCTTTGTTAATCCATAAAGTATCAGAATTTTTGTAAGTGCATTTAGTTTATGAACATTATGCTGTTTTAGGTTGGGTGCAGGTGAGGAGCAAGTTTCATGACTGGTATTTTCAAATATGAAAGAGGCCATTACCAAGACAAATATCTAAAGATCTGTGAGTGGGAAAGACAAAAAAACTGGTTGTGAATTGATATAAGGGGAACATTTATAACAGCTACACAAAGATTTGAATCAGCGCTCTCACTACACATATACTAAAATTGGAGTGACAGCTATATCACCAACAATAGATTACAATGGCCTCACTTCAGCAATGACATTTAATTTTATGAAAGTTTGTATGATTGTGGGAGGTATTTTTTTTCTGTATTTTTCAAATCTCTAAAAAAAAAAATTAAAAAATGAACTGGTTTTACTCTGAAGATGGTAAGTTCCCCATCATTAAGAAAATTCAAGCATAGCCCGAATAGGCACCTGGAAAAGGATCAAAAGAACTGGTGAGGGAACAGAGGCATTCAAGGAATGGCCCTTTGGACACCAATGTAAATTGATTCTGTAATAGCAGGCTCATTATGGTCATATGTACATGTAACGTTAATGAGGGACTAGCACTAAATAGAAAAACTTGTCACTCGGCCCCACTAAAATAGAGCTCCTCACTGATAATATCATAGAAGTTTGCTTCCCACAAGGGACCCATCCTGAACTTTTGTGAGATCTGGGGCACACACAAAGGATATAGGCTTTAGAACTCCCCTTGTTCTTGAGAGGGGACTCTGAATGAGATCCCAAGCCGTAATCCCAGAGGAAGACTATGTAACACTCTGTCAGATTTGGGAGAAGAGCTAATAGCCAATACAATGAAAACAACTGGAAAATATTAGAAGGCAATAAACATTCTTTTTTTTTAGCATGTGCCAAAGGCATTGTTGTCATTGACCTTCAGAGAAACATAGAGGCAAAATCATGATCTAGGGAAGACTAGTTCACAGTGATAAAACTCAGAACAGTGATTCATCTTGGGAATGGAGATACATGGCTATTGGCCAGAAAGGGAACTTTATGGGGTGCTAGAAATGTTTCATATCTTGATCTTGGTGGTGGTTTTATGGGTGTATACTTATTTTAAAAATCATGGAGACTAAGTTTGGCTCTGTTTATGAACTTTACTTGTGTCATGCTTCAATTAAAAAAAATTGCGCAGGGATCAATTTCTAACAATAGCTGGAAAAATCATTAGATTCTCTCACATTGTCAATTTTATTACTAAAAGGAAAGGCAAACTACCCCAATTTTAGTTTGTAAACCATGTTTTCTGTAACAAAATGAAGTAGGTTATTGAGAGTCTGGTAAGTGACTATACATTCCTGACTCCTGTAAATAGGTCCTCAGACCTTACAGCAGGTCCAGAGGTATTATTGCATTTGGTACCAGAGGAGATCATGTCCAAAGTTGTTATTCAGGAGTAGGGTATGGGTGAGTCTCTGTTTGAGACAGTTGAAAAGAGATCACCATTCTGAGATCACATGCTTGGTCTTCTGGAATTTCAGTATACATCAGAGAAACCTTTGAAGATAGCTCCTGTTCAGTTTAGATCACCCTGGAAATGCCTGTTTCTCTCAAACTTAAAGTTTGAGACCAACCTGTTTTAAATTATGTTTTTTTTTTTACACCAAATCAGTGGGCTTTTGACTACCCAAACGTTTTTCCAGTTCTACTGCGATCCAGTACTTGGTGTCCTTTTTTATAGTGGTGCTGATTGACCTGCCTATGAAATGTGTGAAATGTCCAGTTATCCTGTAGTTGCTGGGAAAATGCTAATTATCAGCACAGTTTCATGGGCTGGAGATCATCATGATGTTACAAATAACGTCTTTAAATATATCTGAAGAAAACTGTCAACAAAAATGTTTTAGGTAATCAATGATGGTGACCTGACTTGCCCTCAAACACGGTTTCTACCTCGAAGGGAAGTTTCGCTGTCACTTCAACTCTTCTAAGTGCTGTAGGATCTCTAATACAAGTTCTATCCTCTCCATGTACTAGATATTTTGAGTAGGTTGCAGAAGCAGTGTTAGTTTTCCATCTGAACTTTTGCCTCGAAGGTTAGTCTTATGTGCTCATCATTACTGAGCATCACTGCTTTTTTGGTAGACTAATCATATTCTGATCATAATATTGCTTTCTAGTCACAAGTTTCTTCAAAGACTCATGCTACCAGATGAAAAAGAACCTCCTTTGAATTTCTATCTGGCTTTGAATTTCTATCTACTCTTTTAAAAATGTATAAGTAGCTTGTAAATATTTCACACACTCTGCAACTCTTTACCTTGCAGACTACAGTGTTGCTGTAACTCTTACTTTATAAAGTGATGAAGTGTTTTGGACTAAATGATAGTGCCATTCTTAAATGAAAGAAATAATTGTCAACATTGTCTGTTTATTTATCTTTAAATATAAAAAAATAAAGCACACGTATATTAAAATTCATGATTTTGTTGTCTCATGTATATATTTTACAGTTTTTTGAGTTTTCCCAAAGATTCTCAGGCTCTCAGGGACTAGTCTACATTTAATGTTGGTGAAAATTGAAAAGATTAACTCATTTTTTTTCATATTATATAGTGTCTAAAATAGGGGTTTTGATAAAAGAAACAAGTAAGCATACACATTTCTTTGAATTAATTATTGATTTAATTTAGGATATTACAAATTTGTGGACTCTATTATCCTGATTGTAATTAGCTTAAAATATTTCCACCAATTATATTAATTGTAATTCTTCATGCTAAAACTTTTCATAACAGCCTAAAGTTTAATGGTTTGTTCTGATAATTGAATGAAAGCATATTATAATTTCATTTTTTATACAAGGTTCCCAAGTGTTTTTAATGAGATAGCAACTCATTACCTTAAAAAACAACTACATCTCTTGTCTTTTGAGAACTTCTGTAAGTTAGATAGCCGTAATGGTATTTCTACAGTTTTAGGGATTTGTAGAAAAACTTACCAGTTCCCTCTCCCTAAATGTCCCTAACTGATCTGCTTGCTTAAACGACATATTTTCCTTTTCTCTCTATATATTTAATTTATTATTGATGAGATTTTGAAAGATTTTTGCTTCATAATTTAGAAATATTTGTTTCTAGTTTGTCAAATTTAAAATTTAACAAAAGACATTCGATGCTCTATAATAAATGCCTGTATCACATATTTTGAACAACAAATAGGAAATTGAAAACTATTGAATTGTACTTCAAAACTTTCTAAAAATCACTTTAAACTTGGAATACCACCCTTTCCTTGTGTTTGACATTAAATATTCACATTCTAAATTTTGCTATGCAGCTTTTCTTATTAATTCACTGTTTATATTCATGATAACTAAAACATTTATATCTGAACTCTTACATTCTATCAGATAGTTCTTTTTTTGTTTGCTTTTTTAAAAAAAAAAATTAATGCAACATGCTCCTTGGAGTTAAAATTTTAAAATTTTGTGCTCAAAAGTGATAAATGATGGCTCTTAAAAGTGTCCATCTCACTGACTAACACCTCTACAACTGTATATCTTTAGTCACAATATAAGGAAAAATGTATTAGATGACTGTATTTAACTCTTACCTTTAGAGGCCATGAAGATGTCTGAGTCACTTCTTCCAAAGCAGCCAGGTTAAAAGAAAAGGCTTTTCTTGTTGCAGCAAGGAGAGAAAACACAGCATGCATAAAACTTCAGAAGGTGTCTGCCAACCTTATGTCCTCTTACACACAACAGAGGAAGGGAGTGCCTTGCTGTTTCTAGAGGGCTGGGGTTTATCAGTTTGGACAACAGGGGGAGACGAAGCTACCACCAAGGTAAACACTCCTCAGAAACTGTCCTACAGTGGCTGAAGGAACAGTTTAAAAATAATGAAAACCAGAAAGGAAAGCACACAGCACTCATTTTAAGAGTCATATGTCCACTTAGTTGTTTTATTTTCTTGGAATATACACTTTTGCCTTCACTTTTACATCAGAAATATTCTATATTTCTAATTTCTCTAAGTCTCCTGTGCCAGAGTCTGTGATAAAGTATCCTATCATGTGTAAGGTTTTGACAGTTCTAAAAATAATACTTTACATGTTAAAAACATTTGAACATCATTACTCTTATTTTTCTCTCGTTATTTCTCTCTACTCCCTCCACCCAAACCAAAAAATAAACAAGAAGAGGATGTATTTGCTACTATTTATACACATAAATAGCTATTTTCACGTTTTAATTGAATATTATTAATCAGAGGCATTGGAAAATACAAACCTTCGGTAACCTCACAAAGGCAATCAAAATATATAGGTAGTACTTAACTGCATTGCAGCTAAGGCGGAAAAACAAAGCGCCTTAATCTTGACTAGACAGCTCATATTTCTAAATGCAGCTGCCCAGGTGACCATGAAGATTTTGTTCACCAAGTCAATTGCACTGGATGGCATGATTTACAAAGATTGAACTCTATTTTGCATTATCAGCAACACTATCTACATTTAAAAATAGTTAAGTGGCCTCAGAAGGTATAAATAGTGATGAATAATTATAAAGTCAGTCTTACAGCTTGTAGATTGCCAAAAGTTTGGATTTTTCTTATTTGGCAAAGAAGAATTTTTTTTTTTTTTTTTTGTGGTTTTTTTGAGGGGGGCGGGGTTGAAGAAAGCTCTTATTAAGTTATCATTTTGCATACAAAATTTAAAAATATGATTAGTATTTTTAAATTAAATTATATGTTTCCTAAATTTCTTAACGTTCATCAGGGACATTTGGAAAAACTTTAATCCAAATAAATTAAGTTATTAACACTATCAAACAAGATATTTTAAATTGTTGCCATAATTTACCAGTTAATTTTGACTGTTATACAGAGCACCAATTTTTGTCATAAAAATTAGTATCTAAGTGAATGGAACATATTTGATCTATACACGGCTAACTATGTATGGATTTGGACATGCCCTTATGACCGACTGATGGGGCCTTTCAGTACTTGCTTGCAATGGAGACTTTTCAGACCATCCAACCTGGTAAGGCTATTGCTGAGTCTCTGCTTATTTCTTCCCTTTGCAATCTCCCTCTGTCCTGCTATAGACAGCACAACATCATTTTTCTTTTTAAAGACCCAGCGTTTATGAACTTGAGATCTCCCTTTCCTCCATTTCTTTCTGTTTCCCAGCCTTTCTCAAGGAGAGGTTCACACGCCCTCCTCAGTGGAACATTCAGATGTTTCCTGCGTCCTAACATCCTGTGTTCGTGCAGCCAGGTGATGCTGTTCCACAGCTGGCCTTACCTCCTCTCCTGCTGCTGTTGCTACCCACCTGCACTTTCACAGCACTCAGTGCTGCTCTCCAACACCTGCTGTCTGCATGGAAGAACCCAAACCACCATTTATTATGCAAGATGCTCACACCACCCTCTCAGTTCTATGCTATGCAGCCTTTTGACTTTTTCAAGGAGCATCCATTCCATCAGGCTGCAGTTTTTCTGGTTCCCTCCCTTGATTCCATAAAATAGAGCCAATGCAAGTTGGGCACGTCTAACAGACATACCTAAGGCTTGAAGATTATTTGGCAGAATTGTAGTACAAAAAAGGAAACTTGAAAATGAGCATGAGAAGCCTTGGGGTCAGTGGGCCTTGCCCCTTCTCAGGAAACTCCCAACTGTTGATCCCACTGTCCTGAGCCTCTGGGCTGCTGCTCTGCTGCATGGGCTTGTTCCTCTACTAAGGAGGGTCTGCCTTGCTGGTCCTTGCCCCTCCTCAAATATAATTTAATGGGTAAATATTTGACTTACATTTTCATGACTGAAAGACTCATCAAAATAGTCTCTATTAGTATAAGGAGAGAGACTGCCAATTTATTTAAATCAACATAGTGATGAAAAGGAAATGTTGTCTGTTACAAAAAGAAAACAAAGAAAGTGATATGCTCCAGATGACGACTTGAGAGAAGGATGGAGAATGGGCTAAGATGTAAACCTACAGGTGTTAGGCAGAACCAAGGCCTGGGATGAACTGGATGATTAGGATTACGGTTGTTCTGCTTCTCGTTTTACTATAAGGAGTATATATCCCTAAAAATTATACGCATACATAGATACATAAACATATACATACACGTGTATGTACAAATATATATGGAGTGAGAGAGAACTGCTTGTTTTCCTTGACTCACTTAAATATCATTTTAGGTATAATTCTAAAACACATTTTACTCAGTTAAAATTATATTTTTTTAAAAAAAATTATGATAATGCATAAAATTACATTTGTTTTCAACCAGTGCATGTAATTCCATTTTATGAATATAATGAACAGAATTTTTGGCCACTTCCCTTTCAATGGACATTTACGTTGTTTCCATTATGTAAGGCAATGGTTCTTATGCACACATGCAGCAGTCCTTTGAAGGTACATATCCAGAAATGAAATTGCTGGTTTAGGGAGTGTGAAGATCTTTATTTTTACTAGATATCACTGAATTGATCTCCAATGTACTTCTATCAATTTACATTCCCAACAGTAGTGGATAGGAGCTCCCATTTCTACATATCCTTTCCAATACTGCCTTGGTTAGTACAGTGGGGAATTAACCAGGGGACTCCTAAACATTAATTTATGAGAAGGCAGCATACAGGGGCTTGACTGCATTATAATCTGAGTAACATAAAAACTCTCATATATATTTATGTTTTAATTTCTTCCTGTGTCATGTAGGAATAATTAATAGCAAATTTTATGAATAGATAGTTATACAAGTGAGTGCTAGAGGTGGGGAATGGTGTGTAAATATAGTATACTCTAGTTATAAAATAGCTCCTTTCATTCAGTAATGCCCATGGCATGATCTGCTAAAATATGGATCCACATAAGAATTCAGCCATGCAGCACCTAAAGTATGAATTCAAATGCATACATCTTATCCCTCGATTTATTATTTTCCACATTAAAATTCATTGTGGAACAAGACAGCCCCATGCAAATAAATAAATGAAGGAAATAAAACAAATAGGAGAAGAAATATCGTTATGATAAGTGCTTTTGCCAGAGCCACATGACTTATAAGTATTCTGTTAAATATGAAAAATTCAATCCATTAATGTAAACTAGGATGTTTCTTCTCTGGGCATGTGCAACTTCTACTTCATTACCCATTTATTCGCATTTTGCAAACCTCCTATGAAGTGAATTTCTTTACTGTCATATTCAAACCTGCCCTTTTGACACGGTGCTTCATTCACTTATTAATTCAATAAGCATTTATTCACTGTTCAACATGTGCATGGCATTGTGGAGCACACTGAGATGTAAAAATGTGGCCTCCACTCTGGGAAACGTGTACTCCAGTAGAGTATCACAGTACAGGGATGCAGTATTCTTTTTATTTTTAAAAAATTGTGAGTCAGAGAAGGAAATAAAGGGCATCCGGATTGGAAAAGACAAAGTCAAACTGTCCCTGTTTGTGGATGATATGATCCTATATACTGAACAGCCTAAAGCCTCTACCAAAAAACTCTTAGGGTTGATAAATGATTTCAGCAAAGTTGCAAGATACAAAATCAACACACAAAAATCAGTAGCATTTCTATACTCCAACAGTGAACATGCAGAAAAAGAAATCAAGAAAGCTAGCCCATTTACAATAGCAGCCAAAAAAAAAAAAAAAAACTTAGGAATAAAGTTAACCATGAATGTGAAAAATCTCTATGAAGAGAACTACAGACCACTGTTGAGAGAAATTAAAGAGGACACAAGAAGATGGAAAGATATCCCATGCTCTTGGATTGGAACAATTAGCATTGTGAAAATGTCCATATTACCCACAGTGATCTACCCAAGTGATGGGGATTCAATGCAACACTGATCAAAACTCCAGTGACATTTTTCTCAGAAATGGAAAAAAACTGTTGAGACATTCATATGGAATAACAAAAGATCATGAATAGCCAAAGAAATCCTGAGCCAAAAAAGAAGAAAAAAGAAAAAAAAAAAGGCTGGAGGAATAACACTACCTGACTTTAGACTATACTACAAAGCTATAATAACCAAAATAGCATGGTACTGGGATAAACACACACACACACACGGATCAATGGAATAGAATAGAGAATCTGGAAATCAACCCATACACCTGCAGCCATCTGATCTTTGAGAAAGGGACCAGGTCTACACACTGAGGAAGAGACTGTCTCTTCAGCAAATGGTGCTTGGAAAACTGGATATTCATATGTAGGAGAATGAAACTAGACCTGTACTTCTCACCATATACCAAAATCAACTCAAAATGGATCAAAGAATTAAATACACATCCTGAAACAATAAAACTCCTTAAAGAAAACATAGGGGAAACACTCCAGGAACTAGGATTGGGTACAGACTTCATGAATATGACCCCAAAAGCACAGGCAACCAAAGGAAAAAAATAAACAAATGGGACTATATCAAACGAAAAAGCTTCTGCACAACAAAAGAAATAACCAACAGAGTGAAAAGACAACCAACAGAGTGGGAGGAAATATTTTCAAAATATACATCTGATAAAGGATTAATATCCAGAATATACAAGGAACTCAAACAACTGTACAGCAAAAAAACCCAAATAACCCAATTAAAAAATGGGCAAAGGAGCTGAATAGGCATTTCTCAAAGGAAGATATACGAATGGCCAACAGAAACATGAAAAAATGCTCAACATCACTCCCCCCCCCGGAAATGCAAATCAAAACCACTTTGAGATACCATCTCACTCCAGTTAGGATGGCTAATATCCAAAATTCTGAGAATGATAAATGCTGACAAGGTTGTGGAGAAAAAGGAACTCTCATACACTGTTGGTGGGACTGCAAAATGGTACAGCCTTTATGG
Source organism: Galeopterus variegatus (assembly GCF_000696425.1). NCBI lineage: Eukaryota > Metazoa > Chordata > Mammalia > Dermoptera > Cynocephalidae > Galeopterus > Galeopterus variegatus. The sequence goes on along the minus strand of NW_007728715.1, from coordinate 268,455 downwards.
AAAATGGTATGGAGATTCCTCAAACAATTACAGATAGATCCGCCATATGACCCAGCTATCCCACTGCTGGGAATATACCCAGAGGAATGAAAATCATCACGCTGAAGGGATACCTGTACTCCCATGTTTATTGCAGCTCTATTTACAATAGCCAAGAGTTGGAACCAGCCCAAATGTTCATCATCAGAAGAACGGATAAGAAAACTGTGGTATATCTACATAATGGAACACTACTTTGCTATAAAAAAGAATGAAATACTGCCATTCGTAGCAACATGGATGGACTTAGAGAAAATTACATTAAATGAAACAAGTCAGGCACAGAAAGAGAAATGCCACATGTTCTCACTTATTTGTGGGATCCAAAATTAAATAAATAAATAAATAATATACAAACAAATAAATGGTAGTGGGGGTGGGGGAAGACACAACAATCACAACAATTCCTTGAACTTGTTAAGACAAGTGAACAGATATGATGTAGTTGGGGGGAGGGGAGCAAGGGAGGGGGGAAAGAGGAATGGGTAAAGGGACATGAAAATCAACTACAATGTATATTGAGAAGTTAAAAGAAAAAAATAAAATAAATAAAAACTGTAAGTCAGTTATCACCTCACTGTAGAGCAGAACTAATTAAAATCAGTAATGAATCAGTAATGTATCATTCAAATGATCAATTCATTGTTTCACACATAAGTGTTAAATTTTCCTTTCCTCTGTTACTTTAAAACAGGAAAGTAATAAGTATTCAGATATTCTTTCTTAAGTAATGAGGTAGTAAATTGGATCACCTTTACTGGCTCCTAATACGAGATAGATTTTTTTATACCCTCTCTTTCTGCCTACTTAAAAAATTATCGATCCAAAGTACTAGAAAGGAAGGAAAAGAATCCAGGATACATAGTGGAATCTGTCTGAAACTGAGAAAGATGGTTCTGAAGCCAATATTTCCAGAGGGGTCCTCATTCACCAACATGACATGAAAATGTCTCTTAATTTGGAGCCCTGTGCACAGAGGTCCCATGGGACAAATCATATTCTATAATCAGTAGATTCTAAAGCCCAAGCAGAAGCAAACGTTTAGTATGTGTATAGAATTGCTTTTTAAATTTTCAGTTACACATTTACTTTGGGTAAAAATAAGTTTAATAGAGTTCTTTGACATAACCTGTCTTCATAGTATCTTAGTCTTCTGACATTTGCCTGATCTGTTATGCACAATGCAAACTTTTAATAGTTCATAATGGTATTTTCCTGTAAAGAGTTTAAAAGAAGAGAGAATATTCTGAGAGGTTCTGGCCCATGTTAATATTCCAGGCTATATTACAAGAAAAAGATGAAAATTACAAGCAGAATACTGTACTCTGCAGACATATGACATGTCAATAACTATTTATTTATATATGCACCTGAGTGTATGCTTATGTATGTGTCTGAGAGAGAGATGAAGGGGGGGAAGAAGGGGGAGATAGAGAAAGAGAGAGAGAGAGAATTTGGAGCTACCAAGTAGATAGAGAGCAGGAATTCAGAAGACATTAACAATCTTCAGAGATCCCAATATTCCTCACGTAGAACTGCTTTACTATTTCGAAAGTCTGTCTGTTTCTACCATTATTTAAATTGTATTTACCTTATGCCTTGGTTCTTGTGCCTTGCTCAGTGTGGTCACTTTGTCCTCCCAACATCTGTTTGCATCTTCAGATATCACCAAAATGCTGCAACAAGCCCTTTCGTAACTGCAGCTGACAGCCCAGCAGTGCTGTGCACACGACTGACTTCACTGACAACAGCTACACCATGCCCAGCCGGTGCAGCTACAGTTCAGTGCCAGCTAGAGGACTCCGATTGTTTTCTGCAGCACATTTTCTTCGCATTTCCAGCATTGAAAATAAGCTTTCCCAAGCTTGGTTCCCCGTAGAGCAAACTTCCCTAGAAACTGAGATAATTATTATAATAAATATACATTAAATATATAGGCAACACACATTAGAGTTAATTTCTGCCTAATAGCGCATGTTTAGTGTTTCCTTCTGGTGCTATTTATAGGCTAAATCATTGAGAAAATGTGACCACATTTGAAGGCATGCTAAGCAGTGGCTAAAAGAATGGGTGTGTCCTATACGCCATGCAGAATACTGCTTCTCTGAATGGAGGTGAAAGTTTGCTGGAAAAGGAAGGTCTGCTTTTGCTACTTGTATATATTTTTTCCTGCCGTTTTTGCCTAATGGAGAGAAACTGCTAAGGCAAATCCTAACCTATTGTCAGCTTTCATGAAATGCTAACTGAAAGAATGATGAAATAGATGTCACCAGAAGCATGGTTTTGGGTTTGGGTCTTCCTCTCTCAATTGTGTTTCTCACAAACAAACATACGAACCATGGAAAATGAATGAGAGCTATTATCTCGCTCTTGACTTCAGATTATAGTCAGCCATGATTTGAACAAGGTATATAAAAGTATGCTACTGTGTTTTGGGCATGAAATATAGATTGCTACAATTTTTGGAAAACATATTATTAAGGTGTTCTCTGCAGAATTAAAGAAAGGATCAAATGGGCATGGCAAAAATTTAGGCTCTGAGATTTTCAGCTAACCTCAGACTCATATGCCTACTCTACCTTATTGACACACAATTTGGATGAATTTTCTGATATGTTACCTCGACACAGAGCTCTTAAGAAGTATCCATAAAATGTCAGTACAATAACATGTATTGAATCTCTTGGATGCACCAAGCACTCTACTATGTCCTGGGGCTAAGAAGATAAATAAGGGATGCAGAGGGCAGCCCACCTGAGAAACACTTATGTAAACACATACATATGATGTAAAGCATAATTTGTAAAATGTCCTATAATTAAAGTATAACTCTCTCTGCTATTGGGACTCTACAGACTTCTTAAAGGACAGGATGTCTTACCTTGTTTCTGAATGCTGAGTATGTTTGCAAGGTGGAATAAAAAAAGAAGAGCATTCCAGGCTGAATGAATGTCATTGCTAAGAAATATGACACTACAATTGCCTTGTAGAAATAAAAGCATTCTTATAAAAGATTCTTGGAAATCAATTTAAAATAGATTAATTACTCAAACACATCACTGTTGCTTGCTTTATGTAATGATTTTAATTTCTGTGAACACTGGGTTCAAATTACGTTCTGCTTAATGTATATTTATGCTTTGCATAGTTTTATTTTTTCTTTTGAAACTTCCTTAGTCATGTTTTTCTCAATTTACAAAATTGATTCAAGAGGAATGCTGTCAGTAGAAATATATTGTGAGCCACATAGGTAGTTTAAAATTTTCATCATGTCGAAGGGATACCTGCAGTCTCATGTTCATTGCAATTCTATTTACAATAGCCAAGAGTTGGAATCAACCTAAATGTCCATCGTCAGATGACTGGATAAGGAAAATGTGGTATATATATATATATATATACAATGGAATAGTACTCTGCCATAAAAAAGAATGAAATTCTGCCATTCATAGCAACATGAATGAGCTTGGAAAAAATTATATTAAGTGAAATAAGCCAGGCATAGAAAGAGAAATACGACATAGCCTCAAGTATAAGAGGGGCTAAGAAACAAAGAAAGAGAGATCATAATAAAATGTTGAACTTTCAGAAGGACAGAACAGACCGATAGTCACCAGAGGTAGGAAAGCGATGGGATAGGGGTAATAGGGAGTAATGGAGTAAGGGAGACATAAAGTAATTACAATTTGCAATGATGAACATGCTAATAACATTGATTTGATCATCACATACTGTACACAAATACTGATAGTCAACTCTGTACCCCATAAATATGTATAATTTTTTAAAAAAAGTAAATAAAAAGAAACAGATGAAATTAATTTAAGTAATATATTTTATTTAACCAACTTTTAAAAAGTACTATGATTTCAACATGTAGCACTAGGCACATTTTGAGAGCTCAAAAGCTACATGTGACTATTGGCTACCATATTCGAAGTGGAAATCCTTGTGCATTGATCTAACAAAAGACTTGACTGGTGACAGATTTAAAGTTGTTTGATAATCCTATGTATTTGTTTAAATATATATGTGTTTGAAAGTAATTTCAAACTTCAATTTTCAATTATTAAAAAATAAAAGTTACATTTATATGGAAAACTGATTTTAATTATCCTGTAAAATAAGAAATAAAAATTAAAATGTTATTATCTCCCACATACCCGTTCTTTTTCCCAAAAATAATTACTGTTAATTCTTGTGTATATATTTTTGGGTCAAATAAATGCTGACACTTATCTATGGAATATATATTAGAATTTCTTTCTACCAACATAAAATCTTATATAATCTTATCTGTACAGTGATCAGCTTCAATAACAAACAGAGGAAAATGAAATATCATTAAACATTTACTAGAATGGCAAAAATTAGAATGACTGACAATACCAGGTGTTGGCAGAGCATGGAGCAATGTTAGGTCTTATACACTGCTGGTGGTTGCACATATTGCTACAATACTGTTTAAAAGAGTTTGATGTTATTTGGAATATTAGAAGAGCTAATATTAGAATATTAGCATAGAGTTGCCCTTCCAATTCTACTTCTAGCTATATACCCTAAAGAAAACCTTGCAAATTTCCACCATGAAAAATATGTAAGAATATTTGTAGAAGCATTAGTCATTATAATCCAAAACAGAAAACCACCAAAGTGTCCATTTGCAAAAAATTTGATAGTTGCACTCTTATATAATGAAATACTACCCATGAATGAAAATAAAGGAACTACAGCTACATGCACACAATATAAGTATTTCTTATGGTCATGATGTTGGATGAAAGAAGCAATTCACAGAAAAATGCTTTTATACAATGATTCCATTTCTATAAAATTCAAGATATGCTAAACAAACTGCATAACTACATAATAAAACTACACTTAAAAAAAAAGCAAGTAGGGCCGGCCCGGTGGCACACCGGAGAGTGCGCTGCTTGGGAGCCCGGCGGCGCTCCCGCCGAGGGTTCAGATCCCATGTGGAGACCGGTTCCTGCTCACTGGCTGAGCGCGGTGCGGGCGCAACACCGAGGGTTGCGATCCCGTTGCTGGTCCCGGTACGGGCGTGACACCGAGGGTTGCGATCAAGTTACCGGTCAGTAAAAAAGACAAAAAGGAAAAAAAAAAAAAGCAAGTATATGATTATTACAGATGTCAGATTGGTATTTAGTTACCTTTAGAGGGGAGAAAAAGATAGGTGAATGGGCCCTACAAGTAGATTCTTGGTTCCTGGCAATGTTAAACTTCTTAGCTGGTGTGTTTGTAGACTGGTCTGCCATTTTGGAGAGTACTCTGGCAGTATTTGGGTATTTACTGAGGGTGCGCTCCTGAGTGAAATTCTTCCACAGCCCATAGGAGCAGTGCTGAGAAGCCGTAGACAACTTAGGTGTTCACAGCTGGGAAAATGGATAAAAGAAAAATGTGGCGGATGCCCACTCTATAATAACTTACAGCTGTGAGAAATAATGAACTAGATGCACGCGCTAACCTGAATAAATAGTGGCAAAATCTTTTAATAAAAAAGGAAGAACAGAGCAAAGTTTATTCAGTTGCTGGTATCTACCAACATTCCTTTTCACTTTTGAATGATTTTAGATCTTAGCTTTCTGTCACCTTTTCCAAAACTACCTTTATCTTAATGGTTGGAAAAATGAGTATACACATAAATGATCCCAATACCTCTAACTTTTCTCCAATTATCTTATTTCCTATTCGATTTCAGCCTGCTTTTAGAAAAGATAGTTTTTATACATATTGTTGTGACTAATAAATTCAGTCCTTTCATAATATCAAATTTATGTGTGCTATTTCTCTATTTCCTTCCTCTATTTCTAGCTCATTCCCTCTGGTACTTCCACTGAAATAATCTTTTGATGCACCAAGATCTCCAATCCTACCTAGTCTTAGCCCCCTTAATGTCTTCACTATTTTATTCACCCAGACCACTTTCCATAGATAATTGGTATAATCACACGCCTACATATAACTATTTCCTGTTTCATAGTACTTACTTGGCCAAGAAAAAAAAGTCTGGTTAATTCATACATACCTAAACATGTATGAAGCACACAAAACAATGCTTGTAGGTGTCACCTCTGTATTCATGACCTTGGGATCAAGTGGATCCTCAGTGACGGAGACGACCATTTCATCCACTCTTCTGGGTGACTATCTCACACCTTCTCTCTAAACAAGCACCTGACACATCCTGCCCTATCCTAGTTCTCAGCTATAACTCTGCCTTCTATTTCTTCCTTGAGAAAATGGAAGTAATCAACTTTCAAAAACTCCCACCACCATATCTAGCACCTTGAACAAGTACACCTGTACATAGTCTGTCTTAACCTGTGTCCCAGATACATACTTCATGTGTGCATCAGACCTCATACTATCTTGCCCACACAGATACATTGCACCAAGCAGCTCTCTCCCTTTTCCGTCCTGTTTCATCGAGTTTTCACCCTCCATAGGATCATGTCCACCAGCACACGAACTGCTATTATGACTTCCATCTTAAATATTTTTTCCTTGGCCCACTCCCCCTACCAGCTGCTTCCCCTTTTCCTTGCTGTTCTTTGTAGCAAACCTTCTCAAAAGGGATTTCTGCACTGTAGTCTCTGCTTTCTTTCCTCCAATGTCCTCTCCATCCACTCCACGTAGGCTTTTGCCTTCACCATTCCACAGAAACTAATTTTGTTAAGGTTATCTCCCTGTTCTTAAATCCAATGGTCAATTTGTGGTTCTCCTGTTGTTTGACCTACTGGCACCACTTGACACAGTTGGTTGTGCCCTTCTTTTTAACAAACTCTCCTCAGCAGGCTCTTAGCATATCACATTTTGTTGGGCTTTACTGATCACTCCTTCTCAGTCTCTTTTGCTGGCAACACCTCTTGTTTCAGACATCTATTTTGGAGTGCCCCAAGTCTCAATCCTTAATTCTTTTCTCTATACATTGACTTCCTGGGTGAACTTGTCTTGTCTGGTGGCTTTAAATACACTATATATGCTCATTATTCCAACTTGTAGCATCTCTAGCTCAGGCTTCGCTTTTGCTTTCTCTACTTGAATAATAATATTTCACTCTTAATAGGTTCAAAACTGAACTCCAAGGCAACCGCATCTCTCAAGTTAGGCCAAATCTTGTGGTCATTCTTGACACCTCTCTTTGTCTTATATCTTACATTTCACACAGGAAATCCTTTGGTTCTTCCTTCAAAAATATATCAATAATTCAACCAATAATGCCTGAATTATTGCAGTAGTCTCATAAATGGACTTCTTATTTCTACCTCTGCTCTCTATAGCTAATTCTTTTTTTATTTTTTTATTTTTTTATTTTTTGTCTTTTTCCGTGTCCGGCAACGGATCGCAACCCTCAGTGTTGCCCCCGTACCGGACCGAGGACCGGCAATGGGATTGCAACCCTCGGTGTTGCTCCCGCGCCTCGCTCAGCCAGTGAGCGGGAACCGGTCTGTATGTGGGATCCAAACCCTCGGGCGGGAGCGCCGCCGCGCTTCCCAAGCAGCACACTTATCCAGTGCGCCACCGGGCCGGCCCTCTTGTTCTTTTTTGTGACCGTGCTCAGCCAGTGAGTGCACTGGCCATCCCTATATACGATCCGAACCCGCGGCGGGAGCGCCGCACTCTCCCGAGTGAGCCACGGGGGTCGGCCCTATAGCTAATTCTTAAGGTGACAGTAAAAATCTTAAAGAACTACAGGAAACAATCCTAAAGGTTTTGCAAGTTTCACAAAATCCAAAGACATATATCAAGCACACTAGGATAAATCAATGCATAAATAAAGAGACAGTTCTCATATTGTTGAATCAAAAAGTTTGTGATTAACTTAATTTCTAAATCATGGATCCAACAAATTAAAAAAGCAAAATGAATATAGATGATTTTTTAAAACGATCCAATCTGATAGCATCTACATTTCACTATGTTTATTTCTTTTATACTATGTTCACTTCAAACTTCAAATTCTGATTTATTTAGGCTTATTTCTACCATCTTATTTTAGGTATGGTTTTTCTGTGTCTTTTTAAAACGTCATTTCGTATCCTTTTGAATTGTTAAAGTTTTCTTTATTCTTCCTATTTATTTTCTTTTTCTCTCTTGGCTTGCAAGTTGATAGGTTCTATTTTCTATTTTTTTTTTTGGAGCCTAACCTTACAAATTGAGCATGTACGAGTATATTTAATAAAATTTAATGTTGTTTTTTATAACCGTGTGTCTTACAAACACTTGGTCTAAGTCCTATGTGTAAAAATTTCAGTGCTTACCATTAGCCCTCTATCTACAACTGCACCACCTCATGGGTGGCTAGATTTGTCATAATGTTGTGTTTTCAAGATGGGCTCATGGGTTCACATTTTCTTAATTCAGGCATATCTGAAAATTTCTGTTGCCTTTGTGCTTGCTTGAAAGATTGGCTGGGTATAACGCTCCTGGTTCCCACTTTGTGTCCCTTTAGATTCTCGTAGACTCTGATCACATTGTCTTTGAATATTTATGTGGATGTCTGAAGACACTAGGCATATTCCACCTCATAAACGTCTTCCTTTTCTTTCCTACATGACTAAAGAAGTCCCTCTTCATCCTTGAATCTCAGGCAGTTGACCATCGTATGTTAAACGGTCGATGGTCTTGAAGCACTTCTTTTTGAAGTGCATAACTTTTGATCCATGTATTCATTTATTCTTTACACAAGAAAAATTTCCTTAATTTTTTTTCTATTCCATTAGTTGTGTTCTCTCCTTCCAATACAAGTGTTATTGTAGGTTTCATTTTTATTACCTGCTCTGCATCTACAATCTTTGTCTCTAGTTGCTTTAATTACCTTGTATAATTTCTCTGCCTTAATATTTTCTCAAGGATCTCTGAATTACCTAGTCTGTTATCTGTTCTACTTATGTTAGTTAATATTATCTATGTTACCTATTTTACCTGTTATTTTTGTAATATTTTTTCATTCTGTAATACTGTTTTGCTCTCTCGATTTTGTTCTTAGCTCTGCATTTTTATGTTATCCTGGTATTTTATCATTGTAAACTTAGTACAGTATATTGACAACTTGGATTTGTATTTTAGGTCCTTCTTTGGCAAAAACCACGAAAGCAAAAAAATAGATTTTTTGTTTGTTTATTTTCTAAGTAATTTTTTTCTCCCAAAGTTGATTTTTTTATTTCACTGTTGTATCCCATTGTTCCTTCCCATCTCTTTCTCAGCCAACTTCTTTTCTTCCTTTCTTTCATCTCTTAATTTTTCTCTTTATTCCTTCTTTTTTTCTTTCAATAGTATTTTTGCGTGGTTAACAGGCTGCTTTCTTTCATCCATGTCTATCAAGGTCTAATTTTTCTGATGCAATGTGGTTATAAATTCTTCAAGATTTTCTTTTTAAACCTTATTTAAAATTCATAGAATTTGAGTTTAACATCTTTGTATTTCACAGTCTATTACTTTTATACAGCCCGAGACCATGGAGGTCGGGAGGAGAAATCAGCTTGGGCTCTGTGATATCTTACTTAAAAGATTTGGTTTCTATGCTCCTTTTTTCATTTATGTGAAACCATATCCTGAGTTGGCTGTGCAGCCTGTTTCTGTTCTGCGGTGAATACCCTCATATCCTTTGCTTCTGAGGAGTTAGTCTAGGTAATTGTCTTCCCACTTTTCTAGCAACCATTTCCACACTCTCCTGAAGCAATGAAACAGAAACCCAAGTGAAAACCTTTGCTTTTGGCCACAGAATGTCTAGAACGACTAGTCTACTGACTGCGGGGGTGAGAGTTTGAGGGTTTGGAGCACTGCGTGGTAAAGGGACTGAGAGACGGCTGTGACCATGCCTAGACACATGGCCTTCATGAACCTGTGTCCTCTCCTTCCCATCTCAGAGGACGTGCATCATTTTTTCAGTTCTTTCTCTTTCACTATGTTGCCTTCCAGTTGGACACAGTTACCTCCAAGAAAGATTGTTCAGTCTTCATTTCCTTTAAGCATCCTGCCTTCTGGGAAAATCTAAATAGTCTTAAACATTTTCCTGCCTCTTCTGAGGCTCTGACATGGTGGGAAGGGGCTGCATGTCTAGAGCTTTGCTCTCATCTTTTCTAGCCTGTCCACACATTTCTTCAAATGTGTTTCAAACTTGGAGAAAATATTTTTATTTTTATTATTTATTTTATTTCTTATTTTAACTTCTCAATATACACTGTAGTTGATTTTCGTGACCCTTTACCCTTTCTTCTTTCTCCTTCCCTCTGTCTCCTTCCCCCCCACATCATAGCTGTTCACTTGTCTTAACAAGTTCAAGGAATTGTTGTGATTGTTGTGTCTTCTTACCCTCCCATATTTGTTTGTGTGTTTGCTTGTTTAATTTTTAGCTCCCACAAACAAGTGAGAACATGTGGTATTTCTCTTTCTGTGCCTGACTCGTTTCACATAAAATAATTTTCTCTAAGTCCATCCATGTTGCTGCAAATGGTAATATTTCATTCTTTTTTGCAGCAGAGTAGTATTCCATTGTGTAGATATACCACATTTTCCTTATCCATTCATCTGATGATGAACATTTGGGCTGGTTCCAGCTCTTGGCTATTGTAAATAGAGCTGTAATAAACATGGGAGTACAGGTATCCCTTGGGCATGGTGATTTCCATTCCTTTGGGTGTATTCCCAGCAGTGGAATTGCTGGGTCATATGTCTAGAGCTTTGCTCTCATCTTTTCTAGCCTGTCTACACCTTTCTTCAAATGTGTGTTTCAAACTGGGAGAAAATATTTTAAATCATAGGATTCAAGGCATAAAAAGAGGGCCGGCCTGGTGGCACACTGGAGAGTGTGCCCCTTGGGAGCGCGGTGGCGCTCCTGCCGAGGGTTCGGATCCCATGTGGAGACCGGTTCCCGCTCACTGGCTGAGTGTGGTGCTGGCGCAACACCGAAGGTTGCGATCCCGTTGCCGGTCAGTAAAAAAGACAAAAAGGAAGAAAAAAAAAAAAAAGGCATAAAAAGAAATTCCTGTATCATGTGTTATAGTGTTTCCTATGCAGTAGTTAAGAATTTACTCAGTTTCTGTGTTACTTTTGATAGTAAGTACTGACAGTGAGAAGAAAAGCACGTTGCAAATAAAATGGTATGCTAGTTCACGCAGCTAGCACAGGGGTACCCTCTACTCTAGATTTCGTAATTCCCTTCTCACTGTATCTTCTATTACACCATGTTTGGGTTTTTTCTGCCTATGTAATTCCATAAAACAATACAGAGACATTGCAAATATTTATTTTATTGTTTTGATTTATTCACAATTTATGTCAGCCAACAGATTTTTAAGTTATTGTTTTTAGAGTACATTATACACAATCTAATATACTTTGGCTAGTTAATCAGAAGCAGAATTTTAGTTTGCAGATTCATGCTGATATAAATTGAGATTTTCTCCCCAATTTTTAATGAAGGAGCAAAGGGAAGTTTCATTAAATTTCGAAGGCCCGTCTTGTGTCCCACCTTCAGTGTGCTATTATTACACTTAATGTCTCATTTACCATGAGAGAAATCTTTTCCTTTTTTAAAATCCCCTGCCACTTCACAAATCATCAATTTTGAGAATCTTCCAATCAAAGGAAATTGTGATTCTTTGAGCCTCTCAGCTGTATTCCTTGTAACCATGGAAACCAAGCCAAACTGTTACCAAGGTTTCCTTCCTGAAGCCATGATTTTATTCTCATTATCAGTTTTTCCTAAGATTAATAAATTCATAAAAGTTTAGCATAAATAATGCTGTATTTGTATATTATTTATATATTTGTGTATAATTATTTTTAATTCTATCCCATTTAAAATTATAAAGAACTGGATTTATGGTTCAAGATGGAGGAACAGGCACATTCACAGGGAAATATTTTGAGCAATTAATTGTGCAAAATAAGAATTAATTTGACCTTGATTCTGGGAATATTTTCCCTTTCTTGACACGATTTGCATAGCTTAAGCTTACTTGACTTTTTTTTTCCTTCACACAACTTTGCTCTACAGCATAACATGTCATAATATTGTAAATGCTATTATCAGTCTTTAGTTTTTGCAATCAACCTGTGGATAAGATACAGAGGACCTGGTTATAGATAAATAATAGAGGTAAATTATAGAAACCTTGAAAAGATATAAGCAATTGTATATATTTTAAAGTGTAGTGAAAGGAAGTGTGATTTCATTAAATAGCTAATCTAATATGGTTGAGAGTCAATAGGTACTGATTAGTTGGTAAATCAGGAATCTAAAGCAAATTTTAGAATAATCCTATATTTCTAGATAATTATAATATGTAGATAGTTGAATAATTTTATAATATTTTAAGACTATCTTTTGATATCCATCCAAAGGGGGAAAAATGTAAATGGTTAAAAAAACAATAGAATCAGAGGTTGGAATTTGAGATATAATTCACATTTTAAAATTTTTATATGGTTTGACGTTTATGTATTGAGCACTAAGCACTTTAAACAAACTTCAAATCAAGACGTTGTTTCAAAGTTTGAAGTGGGGTTTTTCACAGTAAAAGGGAATGTCTAAGGTTTTTTATGTGTCTCATAGTTGAAGATGAACATATGCATATGTGCAAGATTTTCTAGGAGGGTCCTATTCCCCATAAATGCTTCTTTTTAGATTGTCCCCTTGTTTCCTTTGTTTCTATTATGAAGAAAATACAGAGGCATGTATCGTGGACCTGAGGCCCTACATGAACATGAGGAAGGGCTGGCACATCCAATGCCTCTGTGTGAATGAGGAAAGGACCGCCAGGAGTCAGGGTACCAATAGGAACCAGATGACACCTTCAAAATAGAAGATGATCAGGAATATTTATTTACGAAGGGATTATTTATAAATTTGTGAGTGTGAATTTATAACACAGTGGTTATAATGTGGTGAGAATGAATATTTCTCAGTCTGCTAGCTAGCCCCAAAGACACATCGTGTGTCGTGTGCGAATTACAACAGGAACCCAGAAAGAGAAAGAATCATGGAGGTTGGCCAGTTTGAAAGAGATGAGACAGGGAAATAGCTACTGTGAACTCACTCTCTTCCTTTCCTTCCATCTCCCAGCTCTTCACTGGCTAAACTCTAACAAGAAACCAAAGGACATGAAGGTTCTGTTTTGTGGAAGTCAGCTTCCCCAGGGCAGAGGGCAACGAAGGGATGAGTGGAGATGGGTGAAGAGTGGATCTCTAGGGGAAAAAGAAAGATACCTGTCATAGGACCCCTAACTTGAGACCATTTTGTTAGAACAGAGACTTTACTATTATTGGTTAGCAAAATTGTTGCAAGCTAAAGTGAATAACCTCTTCTTAGATGGCAAAATTGTGTACTATACAACCTGCAAAGCTGTGCCTTATATGTGAGTAAAAATTCAGAATGAGGAACCTGGCCTAGCCTGACTCCATACACGGTGTCCTTTATTTAAAATGCCACACTAACAAGTAAAATGAAATTACTATGAATTTAAATTTCATTGCATCGCCAGGGTCACATTGATGGAATTCAGAAAGGTGGGGAACTAACACCCTCAAGGTGCTGCAGGTCTAAAACTCCACCATCAGAGAATACTTTTGAATTCCATTTTCTACAGCCCTTATTATAAAATATATACTTCTGATTGGGAAAATACAACAGAATGATTATTACTACAGGAATATTGACTTTAAATAAATTTTCTTTTTCCTTTTTGTCTTTTTTCGTGACCGGTAACGGGATCGCAACCCTTGGTGTCGCGCCTGCACAGCGCTCAACCAGTGAGAGGACCAGTCTCTATATGGGATCCAAACCCTTGGTGGGAGTGCCGCCACGCTCCCAAGCACTGCACTCTACCGAGTGTGCCACCGGGCCATCCCTAAATAAAAATTTTTACTTTAAAAGCAGCTTGGGGGCATCTCCACAGTCCTCGTTTCACTTGAGAAAGGCAGTGATTGAAGAAGAAAAAAGAAAATAGAAAATTCACTTGCAGTTCATGCTGCAATAGGGGATTAAATATGTATATGTTTGATTTAATTCAGTTAATTGCAGCAAATTGATAAGGTGAGTAATTTTTTCTCTGTTTTACAAATGCTGTGTATATGTTCTACAGAATTTGGTTCCAACCATGTTTGTTGATTCCTGTTCAATTGAAGGTGACTGTGTGGCTACTGCTAATCCTGTTCATGATGCCAATTGTAAAGCTAGGTGACCATGCTAGTTGTCAGGCTCTTTTACCTGCTGGTAATCCTGTACCAACTGGACCAATTGCCAAGCTAGGGCTGGGTCTAGAGCTCACAGACCCCTCAAGCCTGTTCACAGACAGGGTCACAAACCCTTCACACGCCAGGCTGGGTCACTAGACCCCTTCATGCAGGTCTATGAGCTAGGTAACCAGCCAAAAGGTCCTTGGAAGCCACAGGGTGGAAAGCATGGCTGTGCCAGGCAAACGCCTGAGGCAGATGCCCACTGGCCTGCTTTACTAAAACTCCTCTCTCTCTCTCTCTGAAGAACACAAGAATAGCAACAAAACTAAAAAGACACATTGGTGCGCATGCGCACTAATTACACACACACACACACACGCAAAATTTGCTTGCAAAGAATGCTGAACCACACCCAACTGGACCTGAGGTGAGGTCCCTGACCAAACCATTCTATTTTCCCAACAGTAACTATGAACCATAAAATAACCCAAGTTAGAAGAGGAAAGAAATGTGAGAAAGTAACAGACTAGATTAATAAATTTCAAAATGTGTTTTGGGGAATCCTCATGTTCCAAGAAGAGGTCTCTGGGACTTCTGTAGGTACGAGGGCAGGGCAAGATTTGGTGCCCAAGTGAGGCTCAGCAGAGGGGACTGTGGACTCCCTCTGCCCCCTTTTCAGACAGAGAAGTTTGGATTTTTATATGCATTCAAATGTTTCTTAAAACAATTGGTCTCCAAAATCTAAAAATTGTATGATGTTTCTTCTTCATATTCACTAAAAATTACCTGCAACGTATCAGTGGCATAAAGCTTCCAGATGATATTACAGCTAAATAGAAATAAAGCAATAATCAGCTCGCTATTCACATAAAACCCAGGATTGCCTATTTTGCTCCGCAAAGTTCATTAACTCATTTAAAACCAGACAGTTCATTAAACAAACATGTGATCCAACACAAGCAGTTCTTTCAGAAAGCAAAAGAGAGAAACAGTAGAATGTAACCTCCCGGACTAAAGATTATTTTCATCTTCTTTCTTAAAACCCGACATCTGTCTGTTCTTTTGGTGGTGTCTTTTTGACTGCCCTCTTACATTTATCAAGGGAACAGCTTTGAGGAATTTACTGAATTAGTAAAGAACCATACCCATCCATTTACTGTAAGAATATTGCATTTTGATGCAGATGTTGAGTCTAGAAGCGATCTGTTGTTTTGCCGAGCCAGGTGCGAGTATGAAACCTGCCTATCCTGGTACATAGAAAGCCTCAAGTGACTCCGCCAACAAGGCATCTTGATGAAAGTGTGAGGGGAAAATAATTCAAAACAATTTTATCTTTTGTTTATAACTCAAATGGGATTACCAAAGTAGGAAACCCTAGGAAATCTCACAGAAGACCACCATTGCTCTCCCTCTTGCTAGTGAGCTAGAGAAAAGGGAAGGATTAAATGGTCTAACAGTTTAAAGTAGACACATAAAAAGAAAAAAAAAACTATACTTGAGAGTTTTCAGTTTTAAAGATTGTAATATATAGCCAAAAAAAGAGACTTCATCTAATTCACTTTTGGCTGTTTTAATTTATTTATATTAGCATATATTAATGTACAAGATAACTCGAAGAAGGAAACCAATTTAAATTTAGTCAAGTAGAAACAAGCAAATAAAATAATGGTGAGGAAGAAATGTGAAAATTGCAGCAGAATTTGGTGTATTTGTCGGTAAGGAAGTTGAAGTGAGGGTTTAAATATGATCTGTGTTTATTTTTTCCCCTCATATTTTATCTTCTCATAATGAGGAAGAATTTGAGAATGTGAGAAATGTTGCATTAACTTTTCTAAGTTGCTCCTCAAAAGGTCGATTAAAGTAGAAAAACAAGTGACACTGCTGCAAGGTGCGAAGGGCTCCATGGCTTAGCGCTTCAGCACTTTACCCTCAGGCACCTTTTACAAGTAATTTAGATAAATCTGGACGAAAGGTGATTCTAAGGTCAGAGGTAGGGTCCGGGCTGATAGTCAGCCTCAACCCACCCCGTCCTCTTACCAGGTCCTTGATTCCACCACAGGAAAGAATTCCAGGGCAGAGTCACAGTAGACAGTGAGAACAGGTTTAACATAACAGATAAGAAATGCAGGTTCCACAGAGAGAGTGCGGCATAGCTCCAGAGACTGAGCAGGGCCCACATCAAGTCTAACACAAAAGAAAGTTCAGTACAGACATCAAGTCTAACGCAAAAGCAAGAAAAACACACTTAAGGTTCAGTACAGAGTGCAGGCTGCCTCCAGAGAGTGAGCAGCTGCTGCTGAAAGTAAGTTTGAGACAAAGTAAAATATACACACCTCAGTGAGCATTACCTCCAGGAGAGTGAGAAATGTCCCCGCCTTTTGCGGGGATTAGGCTTTACAGTTTCTCTATCTAATAAATATTCAATCAAGGGAGTGCATCCCAGTTATGTAACATTTATCCTTGCACGTGCTCAGTTGGTCTTTTTCTGGAGCATGTTCATTGATCAAACCCTATCACATGCATCAGGCATGTTCAAGAATATTATGTGCTCTGTACTGAGTATGCCCAGCTACGAGATTTGCATAAGCCAGCCGCTCGTGGTCTCATTTTCCCATGTTGGTGCTAAGAATAGGTCTAACTGGCAATAGTAACTTTCCTCCAGGAGAGAGCTCAGAGGAGGGGGCTTGAGAACTCAGGGAGTGGCTGGAAACCCAGAAGCCTGTCCCGAAACCTGAGCCCAGGGAAACTGAGAACCTCCTGTATCAATTCCACAAACCATCTCTAGTAATTTATTGTAATGTTTAATTGATATCCCCTTACTAACAAAATGTTCTTAAATCAGTTTAAGTGGTTTGTGCAGGAACTTAAATGTCACATGGTGTAAATGTGAAGCAATATGTTTCTCATTTGTGTCTCTGTCAGTTGCAATGTTGGACCCTTTGTCTCTTTCATTTGAGAGAAGCTTCCTAAAACATATGTCAATATTTGCCTTCTCAACTTCCTGTCCCCACCCACCACCCCGCATTCACTGCGCTACTTAGACAAGCACAGTCTGGCTTCTACTCTCTAATTCCAAGGCCTCTCACTTCCCTGAAACTACTATTTCCAAGGTGATGTATGGCCCTCTTGTTGCCAAACCTAAATATGATTTGAAATTCTTACCCACTTGACCTCTCTTGGCACTTGACTGTTGACAGTTGCCTGTTTCAAAACACTTTCCTTCCTTGGCTTATTTGGCATTATTTCCTCCTGGTTTTTCTTTTATGACTCTGAGGGCTTTCTTGTATTAACCTGTCTGTTAATTTTGGTATTGCCTATGCTTCATCCTTGGTCCTCTTTTTTGTTTTCTCATTGTATTCTTTCTCCCTGAACAATCTTACCTACATTCTAATCTCTACCATTTCCCAGATCCATACCATGAGCTCATCTCTCTCTTCTGGTCTTCAGATTGGTATAACCCTTTTTAAAACATATAAATAATTATGCATGCAGATTACTCAAAAAGCTGTGATGGTCTATAAATTGCCTCCCCTGCCCCAACTACCACCACCACTACCACCATCAATGATTCCATGATAAATTGGATTTTCAACAACACTAAATCTCTGTTATGTGCCTTTCTATGGGCCATTCATGGTGCTGGACGTAGGACTTAGAATCAAATGAAATACACACATGGCTTTCTAGGAGCACTAGATTCAAAGACCCTCAGCTCTCTTAGATTTACCCCTTAGTGGTTACGGTGCCATCTTGTCCCTTCCCATCATAGCTTGTAACGTGCTGTGCTATAAGTGCCTATTTCTTATGTATATTTCTCACACAGTGTCAAAAGGACAGGAACTCCCTTTATCCTGTTTATGTTTTGTTATAATTCAACATAGATTTACTGACTTGAATTGATTTTTCCAAGTACCACGTACCTATTATTTTAGTCTGTTTGGTCTACTATGACAAAATGCCATAAACTGGATAGCTTATAAACAACAGACATGCATTTCTCATAGATCTGGAGACTGGGAAATCCAAGATCAACGTGCTGGAAGATTGGTCTGGTGAGGTCCCACTTTCTGGTTCATAGATGGCGCCCTCTCCCCATGTCCTCACATGGCAGAAGAGGTTAGGGGGTCTCTCTGAGGTTTCTTTAATAAGGATACTATTCCCATCCATGAGAGCTTTATCCTCATGACCTAATCACCTCCCAAAGTTTCCACCTCCTAATATCATCACCTTGGGGGCTAGACTTTCAACACTGGATTTTGGTGCACGAGTACAAACATTCAGACCATAGCACCCACCTGACTATTATATAAATTTGATGTAGAAAGAAGATTCTTGTTTTTTCTTCTGAGTTTCATTTTTATACTTATGCAAGTAGTCTTCTAGCAGGTCAAGAACACTCTATTTAGAGTATGTGTTTTATATTTATGAACAAAATGAAAGGGTTCATATAAAATGCAGGTGACTTTTGATAAACGTATGACCTATGTGACCAAAGACCTACAAAAAGTGCCTCAGATGTTAAAAACTACCAACTTATGAAAGCATCTGAAATGGTTTTGTGTGCGTGCACCATTCCAGCTAGAATATGAAAGAAGTAACGTAGATATTATTGAATCTTTTCATTTAAAAATTCTTACCATGCATTTTTATTGGGCCTTGTATTTCAATGGAAAAAAACTTGTTTATTGATATTAGCCTATGTATCACAGTGAAGATATTGATCATATTTCTAAGATTTTTTTCTTGTGCTAGGATGAGGGCATTCTGTGAAGTCTCTGACATTATATACAAATATTAGAGTATGTATACAACTTAATTTTATGTGGGAGACTCTGTAGCTTCTATTAACTCTCAGAGGGGTCTGTTTCCCCCAAAATGTTAAGAATCATAGTGACAATTCTCCTTGCTCTGTGTTACATTTTACAATTCTTACTGAGAAAAAAGAATTTTCAGAGAAAATGCCAAATGAATACTTTTAACCAAAAAAAAATTCTTTTTTTTTTTTTTTTTGAAATTTACACTACATAGAAATGCAAGCTGTCTGTATGCTGACCTACAAGGGCATTTCTATTTGTATCTCTAATAGATTCATTTCCAAATTTGGAGGGTAGCCCATGTTCCCTTACCATGCAGCCCACAGCAACCTTGAGATTCCTAATTAGGGTGCAAATTGTGGTGGTATTTCTGGTGACTTGGACATGTGTTCAATAGAAATAGAAATGAGCCCCTCAACTCATTTCAGACAGGCCAGGAAACATCTGCCAGATGGTTATAGCTTTCAGTAACAGACTGGATCACATTTGAACAAATGACTTAGATATACAGTGTTAGAAAGCTTATTCTGAAATTTTTTACATATCCATGGAGATTAGTCTTAATGAAAAACTACATTAACCTACCTTGTGTATCGTGATTAGCCTAAAATGGATAATTCCCTCTCACTTTTGCCAAAGTCAAGTTAAACATGCCTTTATCCACATTCATATAGTACTGACAAAATCTCTGGGAGATTTATTGATATAAGGGTATCTATTAGGACATCAAAATTAATTTCAACTCCCTGAGGTATCTTATTTTAATTAACAAATCCATGATTCTGCTCTGTTAATTAGCATGCTAAAGAAATAAGTTTGAGATGAATTTAATTCTAACAAAGCATTTATCTTCTAAAATAATAAAAGAAGCATTAGCAATCTCAATGTAATTTGCTCTATATTTCTAATAACAGTCTTGAAATCCCATCCAGAAGAGTAATATAACTAATATTCATTATTTTTAATTTAAAGCTTTATTTTGGTTGTGCCTAATTTTAAAAGCCTCATTCTTAGTGGCACCACAATTTTAACATCGTATCTTTTAAAGATTATTAATATAAATACATGTTTATTTAATATCTTATATTATCTAACATTCCATTGGGTATAAACCATATATTTATTTTACTCCGAGTGTTTTTCTGCTGTGCCACTGGTGTGACTAGAAAACAGGTGGGTAGAATCTGTAAATGACTCCCTGATCTGCCCAAACATATAATTTCTGCATAGTCATATATTTTATTCTAGATTGCTATTATTGGTATATACTTGAATTTTTAAGTTTATCTTAAATACAGCTAAAACATTTTAGGTAACAACAGATTAGGTTAATAATGCGTCTGATATCATACTGAAAGTACCAATATACTGAAAAATGTTGAACAATTTCAAATAATTTTGTCTTATGTCTAGCCACAAATGATGGCTTCAGGCAATACAATATTAGAGGAACTAGATTATGAAAACCTAAATGGCATTGTTCTGAAACTCCTCATAGAACGTTTCCAGTTTTGAACGTTTCCACTTAGATAAGTGTTTTGTTGACAGCATATTTGTATTTAAAGTCATTACAGAATTGTTCTCAACTAGAGCTTTGATACTCAGTCAATATTAAATACAAGAAATAATCAACATTTTGTATATGGTTTCTGTTTTTGATTCTGACATTCTGATAAGCTATAATGTATGTTACCACAGATAAAGGGTCAGAGAGTAAATATTACAGGCCTTGTGGGCCAAAAAGCAAAATTGAAAACATGCAGGTTGTTATGTAGCAAGTGAAAAAGCAGGTTTTTACAAATCTTATTGATGAAATTCAAAAACATAATAATAATTAAAGATAATTTTTGGTAGTATAGGTCTATTAATGATAAAAATAAAATTCTCTTTTAGGAATAATTTTTTTTTTAAATTAAGGGTTCAAAGTTAGTATTTCCTACCATCAAAATCAATTGAAGTATTCATCTGACAGTGCTGATCTGTAACGAGATTTTACATAGGTCCTCTTTGAAAATGCCTTTTCACATAGATGGGTATTGCCAAATGCTGGCATCAGCTCATGAGCATGTGGAAGTCACTATGGAATCCTGTTATATTCTTCTCCAGATATTTGCTTTCTAGCGTGTCATTACATTTCAGATTATTTACTTCCAACTGAAGGTTAGGTGAGAGCTCCTCACTGACACAGTCAAATGGACTTTGATGTGTGGAAATTTCCTTTGAACTTGGATTATTGTACCTGTAGTTTGAGCTTGAAAGGCATATTTCTTGCAAGACTGCGTAGGAATGGAGGCATTCCTTTTTATCTTCACTTTCGATGGCCTGGGAAGAGTGTAAGCATCTTGACATTACTCGTGACTCAAACAACATTAGTTGTCATCAAAATGATTTCCTGCTGTATAAGTTTTGTGGATAAGTGCTTTTTTTTTGCCTTATAATTTTAGGTCAAATTAATTAAGGAACATTATCAAGTCTACAGTAAAAGGTAATTTCCAAAGCCAATCAGCGTCCAAAACAGTGGTTTAGGGAGATTCTTCTTGATCACAAAATTTCAATCTTGGCCCCGATCTAAAAAAAATCACAATAAAATGTTGTCACTGCTAAGCTACAGAACTGATGTGTGGTGGAGCAAGTCCAGATATTAAGCTTCTATTTCTGACACAAATTCACAGAATTGGTAATTGTATCTACAAGAGCCAGTGAAGGTCACCGTTGACGCTACTGGCAGCAGCTTATCTAATATAACATTCTTTATTCTTGTTGCACTTATTCACATGGAGAAAGTTGGATCCTCTAAGAGGTGAACACCAAGATGGAATTAGACGTGCAACAAATGTGTCAGAGGAAACAACTGTAAGTGACAAATGAGAAGGAGCTGGAGGAGGTGGGGAGAGCCTTCAGATTATGAGTCAGTTCAAGGAAGGAGAGTCTTGCAATGCAGCCTGAAGAGACCAAGCCAGGGGGCAGTTCTTGAGCCAAAGTCACCCATCAGAAGAGTCCATGCTGTGTTAAAGTGCGGGCTCAGCACAATCATGTTGGTGGGTTCAAATGCAACAGCAAAGGACACTGGTCAATTGTGCTCTCTCCAGCAAGAGATCTGAGCAGTGTGTTTTGACGGCTGCCACAGTCCACCACTTGTTATAAATGGATTTACTTCTCCACATCATTTTGGAGAGAAACTCTTCCATAGTTTCCATGGGCTTCTCTTCCTGAGGAGAAACTGAAAAAAATTTGTGGGAGAAACTACATCCCCAGTCATTGAAGTTGATTTTTGGCTGCAACCAGGACTCATTTTTCTCCTCCTACACAATCCACTCTAAATCCTCCTGTGCTCAGCTGTCACCTCAGCAAATCTTAATTGCTTACTTAGTGGTGTGACCCAAACCTTCGTTCCTGAGGGTCTGAATGCTTGCTTGATGATTATACCCAGCTCAGGGTCAATTACCTCTGTTAGTATGGTGTAGAGCTAGGGTCTGGAGCTCACAGACCCCTTGAGCCTATTCACAAACCCTTCACATGCAGGCCTATGAGCTAGGGAACCAGCAAAAAGGTCCTTAGAGCCTTGGTTGAAGAAGGAACAGTCTTTATTGAGCACACACAACACTATGAGCCAAGAAGTCCACAGAGAAACTCAGAAACTCAGCTGCTACTGGCAAAGTCCAAAGAAATGAGCAGCTGCCAGCACAGTAAACAAGCTCTATTTTTAGATGCAAGCTCTGCTGGCCAGCCTTCTTCACAAACTCAAGAACACACAATAGCAGCAAAACTAAAAAGATACATCAGTGCACATGTGCACTAACTTGACCACCAACCGGACCTGAGCCAAGGGAGCCTGACTAAATTATCCTATTTTCCGCACATATGGTGATTCTTGTCTACTGGTCCCTGGAGACAGGGAGTCCTGGAGGACACAGTGCCTTGGTGGCAGCTGTAGCTTATAATTTGATGGCCTTGCTATTTCACTTGGTAAAAGTATATATTTTTTGGGTTTCAGGACCTCTATTCTTGGAAAGCCCCGAGTTGTAGAGATGGGAAGCACAAAATCTCTCTGTGGGTCAGTAGGAGTGATGGTAAGTAGGGTCACTCTTGCTTCTACCCTGTGGTTGTTGAATCTATATATTTTTACTATTGGGGATACAATGCAATACAGAGGGCTCTGATTTTTTAATGAATATAATACATACCAAAGGACGGCATTCCATCTTTTCAGAGAATTGCCTGTGGGATGATGCTGAAGCTATGCTTTTAAAAGTTGCTCCAGCATTTGATGAAGCTGCTGCTTCTGGGTGTTTGGTTTGTGATTTAACTGGTCGATTCCACAGTCATGGGACCACTCCCATACCTCTTTCACTGCAAAGTAGGATACCTGTTTAGATGCTGTTGCATTTGAAATCTTTGCCTTTGGATTAGGAATTCCATAAACTCTCACGAAGTGGTACTGACTGAAATTGTGCAGGTGAGAATGGCAAACCCATACCCAGAATAGTCATATGTCCCTCTAAGAGGGAGGTACTGATGGCCATTCTAGTATGGAAGGGGCCACTGTAGTCATCCTGCCTCCATCTGGTTGATTGGTTCCCTCAGGTAATAGTGCTGTGTTTATGTCAAGAACTGTGAAGGATCTGACATTTTATCCTATTTGCAAGCTATTATGTTCACCCGCCATAGTTTCACAGATTTTGGAAGGAGACATGAGACTCTTGGCTCAAAAACCACTGACTACTTATTACTTACAGAATAGCAATAGTCAGTGTATTATTATTTTTATTAATATTATTTTAATTGACAAATCATAATTGTATTACATTTATGGAGCAAAATGCAATATTTGATATATGTATACAAAGTGGAATGATTAGCTCAAGCTAATTAACATATCCATCATCTCACCTGATTTTTTGTGTTGTTACATTTGAAATTAAATCTCGTAGTTATTTTGAAATATACTCTTTCATTATTATTGACTATAGTCACCCTGCTGTTCAATAGATCGCCTGTCTAGCTGAAATTTTGCACCCTTTGACCAACAGCTCTCCATTTCCTCACAACCCCCAATCCCCAGCCTCTGGTGATCATCATTCTATTCTTTACTTCTAAGAGTGTCATCATTTTTGTTCTGGGGTTCCCAACCCCAATTCCCAGAGAGGTTTGTAAAGAGGAGTACACATGCAGTGAGTTGAACTACAGGACAAGCTTAGGGAACTCTGATATTTTTTAACGGGAAGGAAGCTTGTATCTTTTCTCTAGAGGGAGGCATTATCATTATCATACTGGACAGTAAACAAACCTGCCCTTTGCTCCAAAGGAAGACACAATCAATCTTTCAAGGCAATTTGCTATAAAACACCCTCAAAAAGATAGTCCTGAACAAAAGCCGCCTCTGCTAAAAAAACCATGCAGACGTGTGAGAGACATGTGAAGAACTGTTTTTTTAACAATCAGGTACACAGTTGGTCTCTGTTGGTAAACAAGTTACACATTGAGAAGCAGGAGTAACTATATAGAACTTGGTAAGTGGGAGTCCATGCTCATATCTCTACCATTGTGACTATTCCTGTAATGGGGTACACAGGTATAGTTGGCCTGGAGTTACTGATGGTGAATTTGCTAATGTCAGTTGGTCAAGTAATTTTGCCTACTTTTTTGTCCAGTGTCTTTTCCATGGTTCATGCTTTCTGGCGGGCATTAAAACTGATACAAAAATATACACTTTCTGTTCTCTTCCTATATCCAGACATGTGGCACTACCCCATATCTTTTTGTCTCTGATTTCTCAATACTTTCCCTGCCCTGATGTACTTTTTTAGTTGAACCCTTGCAATCTAAGTGAAGATGCTGCAGCAACTCACAGGAGTGAAGCTGAAGGAGAAAGAGTAATTGTTAAGCCTAACCATATCTTCTGACTAGTATGCACAACAAAAAAACTGTTGCCTTACATTGATTTTTTTCCAGCTCCAGATGCACATTTGGATATTGGCATTATTGACATTCATCATCTTTAAAGAAGGAGGAATGGATGAAAGTACTGGCAGCAGAAGAGCTGGCTGGGAGCACTGACATTAGACCAAGAGCTGCACGTGGCAATGCACACGGGCGCGGCAGGGAACAGACATGTGTGAGTTGGGTGGAGAATAAGAAAGCAACAGTGCCCACCCGATGAGCAACAGCAATGGGCCCTCAGCCTCAGTGTCATACAGACACTGCTGTAGGAGCCGTAAGGGACACATTCTCTATCTCAGGGGAGGTTACTCCAACTGTTTGTAGCCATGGGGGGACATGGCCTGAAGTTGTCAATCTTCTGATTTTTAAGAGAAAGTAGAAATACTATTAAAATAATAATCTTAATATTTAAATATTGGAAATCAATTTTACTGATGTTATGCAACAAAAGAAATTATACCTGGGCTGTTATAGGCAGCTAGTTTGTCACGTCCTCTTCAGGTTTAGCCAAACCTGGGTTCAAATCATGGTTGGTAAGCAGCTGTGTGATTCTTGGGCAAGTTCCTTAACCTGTTAAAAAAAACCCTCTGTTTCCACACCTTTAAAATGGTATAGTACAGTATTCCTCCTTTATCCACGCAGGAGATGTGTTCCAAGACCCCCCGGGGATGCCTGAAACCACAGATAGTGCTGAACCCTATATACACTCTATGTGACAGTCATCTAAGTGGGATGGCTACTGTGTGACTAAGAGGGCTGCAGCACAGACAGGAGGGAGCTGGATGGTGAAATGTCATCACGCTACTCAGAACGGTGCACACTCTAAAACTTACAAATTGTTTATATCTGAAATTTTCCATTTAATATTTTAGACTGTGGTTGACTGTGGGTAACTAAAACCAGGGAAAGCAAAATGAGGGATAAGAGGGGATTACTGTAATGATAGATCCTTCACAGAGTTGTTTTAAGGATAAAATATAACTATAAAAAGCCTTTAGTACAGCGACTTAAAGCAGTACCTATCTGGTAAGGGCTCAAAGTAGATACTTGTTGGTAGTAGTAATAGTAATATAATTTTTTCTTCAGGTACCAGGGATTCCAGTAAGATTTATTATTTGTAGCTAAATTGGTAGAACGTAACTGTTTCAGTTTTTGGATAAAGAGAATTTACACATTTTTCACAAGTCAAAAAAAGGGCAAAACAAACAAGAAAAGAACAAATGGCAACAAATTAAAAAACCCTCTTGAATAATAATAATGATTTAAAAAGAACCCGAGTCTTTGCCTGGAAACACCCCATGTTTTCTTTTCAAATAACTTAGAGCTTTTATGAAATTCAGAATTTGGTTAATTAATAGTATATTTGGCATTTTGCTGGAGTCCAGCTCCAGCTGGTTCTGGGAGCCCGAGAAGGCTGTGTGGAGTCAGCGAAAAAAGTAAGAAGATGGACCAATGATATCTAGTGCATCAGTGGACGACGGACAGAAGTCGTTCTCCTTTATTTATACCATGTCTATCCTCTAATTACATAAAGCAAGCATTTTTCATCAAGTTAATATTAAACTATGAGCACAGAATAGATCAATACAATATTTAAATCATCCTTTTTTGATTATACTGAATCATAACTTTTTAAGGAACTACATGTCATTATTTACAGATCATAATCTTTTAGGAAAGTACATATCATTCTTTAAAGTGAAACAAACTTGACCAGCGAGCAAGAGTTTGAAACCGAAGTCTGTAGCCAGTGGCCAGAGTTCTCACGGTTGGCAGCACATGCGGTTTTTAAGTAAAATATTTAAGCCTTACAACATATGATTTACATATCCATCACCTATTTTGATTTTAATTTTTTATCTTAATCGACTAAAGGCAACAATTATTAAAAAGCACATCCTTTTATAATATGAATTTAGCTATTTGTGTAAAACGATTCTTTGTTTAAA
The DNA here is from genome assembly GCF_000696425.1 of Galeopterus variegatus. Lineage (NCBI taxonomy): Eukaryota > Metazoa > Chordata > Mammalia > Dermoptera > Cynocephalidae > Galeopterus > Galeopterus variegatus. The sequence continues at coordinate 241,511 of NW_007728715.1, read as the reverse complement.
AATTTTTAAACTTAAAGCCCAAACCTAACTGATTTTTCCATAAGCAAAACTTTAAATTTTTTACTCATATTTAATCTTACCATACCATATATTTGTCCTCTATATATGGCCCTGTATAAGAAAGAGGGGGTCGATGAGCTCCTACACGCTGCATGCTATTTCTTCCTCCAGGAGCCCACCAGATTTTGTTTTTCTTTAATATTTAACCAATATAATTGTCGTCTCTGACAGTGAGAACCAAACCCCTGTGTGGTAGAATAATGACCCGGGCAACTTGTGCCTCAGGTAAATTTACAGGAAATCTTATTGTTATTTGACTCTGCCCCACCACCCTGTCCGTCCATCTGTACAGGAAGGCCTTTTGGCTTCTTTGAACCTTCTTTTCGGAACAATGGTTAGAACAAATCCTGGACCCAGTCGTACTTTTTAACATTTTTACCTGGGTTTCATTAATCAAATCAAACTTGTTTTTATTAACTGAGAGGTTTCCCCAAAGGCCAGTTTCATTAACCAAGAAAAATGTAATTTCATTTGTATCATTATTAAAAGGTACAACTGCCACCTCACACCAGATGCACAAGAGCATAAACATTCCCATAAAACATCCAATTATTTCCAAGCGGGTTGACAAGTACATGCAATCCAGAGAATACCAGAATAGGGATTTACGGGAAAACTTCCACAGGGCCCCTTACCACACATACAGAGATTCTCCTCAGCTCTGCTGAGCAGAGAACTGTTCTCCTTACATTCCCACGCCGGAGTCCACGGACACATGGCTTCTGACAGCACTTACTAAGACAGGGGACTTGTATTTATTGATAATTTTATTTTGGATGTTGCAGTGCAAATCCATACAATTGCACAGTAAAGATGACTATACTTGTATAAATCTAAAAAGAAGACGTTCTGAAAATATAAAAGCTTTATCACTATTTAACTACATAAGGAATAATTGCCTTATTACCTCTAATGTCTAGTAGCATTAGGTTAGCTAATGACATGGTGTTGAAAAAGCTTTGCAGATTTTGAAAAACTAAATGCTTTTCATGACTGTCATTGACCACAGAACTATTTTATATTTCTTCTGTTGTATACATATAGAAATTACTCTGCGGGCCGGCCCGGTGGCACACTCGGTAGAGTGTGGCGCTTGGGAGTGTGGCAGCGCTCCTGCCAAGGGTTTGGATCCCATATAGAGACCGGTCCGCTCACTGGTTGAGCGCGGTGTGGGCGTGACACCGAGGGTTGCGATCCCGTTACCGGTCACGAAAAAAGACAAAAAGGAAAAAAAAAAGAAAAGAAATTACTCTGCACTTTTGATAGTCTCCAAGTATGTTAAATAAATACATGCACTTGGATCAGGCAATATATCAAAATCTATTTCGATCTTTTGTTTTTTGAAATCTATTTTGAAGTATCTTGCAACCTCTAGTTGGCTATGTCAATCTTCTTTCCCAAGAGATTATTTTAATTTGTAGACTTTGCTGTGCTGAACTTGCTAAGTGATGACCCCAAAATAGTCAGCTTAGCTTCTCTGATCTCTCTTAAAGATGGGAAGAATTATATTCTTTTGAAGCTTCAACTAAAGGTAAAAGTCCAGAATATACAGGCCTAATGGTTGAATGGCCATGAACATATTTCTACAACAATGACAGTAAATTAAACCACTGATCTTTGCAACCCACCAAACTGCCAGCATTGGGCTACTCAGTCACCTTTAAAATAAGTGTCTAAAAGAGTACTTCATGCTGAATGGCGATGAAGCCATATGTTTTGTTTGTGGAGTGTCAATGAAAGGAGAACATAGATTTGAGCAGAATGACACGGAGAATTTCCTCATGGCTTGAGAAGCACACATCCTAAGTCAGGAGTACAGGAAAAGATGGAAAATGCCTAACCCTCAATTAATTATTGACGGACATAAATAGATAATAGGTGTAACTGAAAAAGAGTTGAGAAATAGATGTGAAAGCTTATAAAGACACAAAATAAATTCCAAAAGAAGTTTAAAAATTGAAGATGATACTCACTAGGGTTAGAAAGTAGAAGTTCTTTGACAATACAGTGAAGAACACAAATAATTTAGGTTTTCTCCTCCCTTTTAAATAATTTGTATAGTTTTTTCCCTCCCATTGCGAAGTGCTAAGCACTAGCATTATGTTACTCTTGAGTTTACGTGATGAAATAAACCCCCATAACAATTGGGAAAGATAAAATTAGGCTATGAATCTGTTCTATGTATAATTTTGACCATGTCATAAGCAAATATTTGTTTTAAATAATTCATTTAACTATTTTGAACAAATATTATGTGATTAAATGGTATATGCAATGGAAGGATAAAAAGGAAATTAAAAAAAATATGACCCGTTCCCATGACATGCCCATGTCTGACCCAGTTGGACTTCAAACCCATATATGATGTCTCTTAAAACCCATGTTTACCTCAAGTAGGCACTTCATTATCTTACTTGTACACTCTTAGTAACTAGCCTTGTTTGACAAAGTCTAGGGTAATGCAAAAGAAAGTTTAACTATAAAGTATAATTGATTTTACATCTAAATTATCTGGAAATCTCTTGTGTACAAATAATTAATATATATGTAGAGTAGAACTAAATATATTTGCTATTTTGAAGGTGAAATCTTTTCTTCATGTCTATCTGTCAAATGTGATGTACATTTTAATTATCTCTAAATTATGAAAGAATGTGCTCAGGAATTGAAGGTAACATTTTGTTGCTAAGAAAACTCTTTAAAGGACTTCAAAGGGAAGTCCTTTTCCAAACAAAAACATATGAAAAGATGCTGACCCAGAACTAGGATGCTACATATTGGGTATGTGTTGGGAAAATATAAAAAAATGGTCAGGGCCCCTCAGATGTTCAGAATCTTGCCGGGCATCTGCTGTAAATATGCATGTGCGCACAGGTGTTCCTTGTTATTGTCTAATGTGCATCCAGGTTTGTTTTTTTTTGGGGGGGGGTGGATTATGGACTTGAGCAAAAACAACTAACAGCGCAGATGCACAAAGCTTCGAGAGGATGCTCCGGGGGCAACTGCTCCTAGCTCTGAAGAAAGCCTATTATTTCTTCATCCACGGCTCCAAGGACCTTTTCCTATTACCTAGCTCGTGACCTGCGTGTGGAGGGTTTGTGACCCAGTCTGGACAGTGGGCTCGAGGGGTCTGTGAGCCCTAGCCCTAGCTCTACAGTATGAATGTCAGGTAATTATGTGGGAGAGTGGAGATTGTGGTTAACTTCCCCACTTCTGTGCATTTCTCACACACATGTAGCTGCCATCCAATTTATCAAATTGTCCCTAAATCCAAGAGTAGAGACTTGGGGAGTCCAAAGCAAAAAATCCTGCTCCTCCTGTCAGTCTTCAGGAATTTAGGCATAATACAGCCAGTGCGTTGCATTCCCCTGGTGACAGTTCCTGGCATAAAATCTAAATAGCACAATTAGTCCACCAGAATGGAATTTTGTTGTGCTGTTAGGGCAGCGGTGTTTTCTCTCTCTTGAGCTGGTTATGAACAAGAAAATATGTGGCTTTGATTGGTACTGGTAACCATCTTAAAACCAGGACGTTGGAAGCTGCCTTAGAGTGAAGCTGTTCATGGCAGAATGGAAAGACCAAAACAGCTGGTCCTTAGGGAAGTAGTGCAACGGAAGGATTATTCAACCCAGAAGGATTATGTAGGCCCCCAAATTTCCTTTTTGTTGTGGCCACTATGGATTGGCTTCTGTGTGAAATGTGGCCAAAATTATCTTAACAGACCTGTAATCAGGGCAAAAGATTGGTTCCCTGATATGAGATAGTTGCCAAGAACTGTTAGTGAATACTAACTATACTAAAATAAATACTTTGTATTATTTATTTACTTACCTTTCTTTTCTCATATGATACACTGAAAAGAACTATTAAAAAATTAAGCACTTAGCCCAGTGCCTAGCACAGTATAAATATATATTTTATGAATAGTATGTATATAATTAAAGAAATATAAATATTAGTAACTTAAAGATTAAGGGGAGAAATTTTCATAACAGAGCCACCTAGTGGGGAGAAGAATGTGCTCTGGAGACAAAAATGTGTTTTTACGGGTTTTGATATTTCAAAGAAGTTTTATGAAATAATATTAAGGTGCAAGTGATAATTATTTTTGTGATATAAAATATAAAATAAAAGTTATTATTTTGCTAATAATTTGTCATTATTTCATCTATCATAGTTAAATGATAAATGAAAAATTTTAATACATAATTACTTGGAATCCATATATATCAGTAAAGTAATAGAAATACCAATGTTTATGTGTGTGTGCGTCTTACTGCCAAAGAACAAGAGTTCCCTGTACAGGATTTTTATAATCCCTTTCTCCTCTGCTCCTACAACAGGTCAGCCTCACAAAATTTATTTTTATTTTATTTTTATTGAATCATAATTGATTATGCATATTTTTGGGATTCAATGTTGACATATGTTGATCATGTCAATATTACTAGTATGCATATTGTTACAAATTGTACTTATTCTTTATGCCCCTTGTCCAATCTCTCCCCATCCCCCTCTCGCTCCCCACTCCCACCTCTGATAACCCTAGATTTCTTCTCTCCTTCTGAAAGAATAATGGTTACTCTATTGATTTGTTGCCTAGATGATCTGTCCAATGCTGAGAGGTGTGTTCAGGTCCCCCAGTATTATCATGGAGCAGCTGCTGCTTTTGTCACTCTGGAATGGGCTTTGTGGAGAGAGACATCCTCTTCTTTTCTTTGGTTTCGGCTGGTGACTCTCCTTGTGTCAGCGCACTTCAGTGGCTGGTGGACCATCTGCGTGGTGGTTGAGCAGCACAAAATTTAATCTTTAGGTTTTTTACATCTTAGTTGTCCTGAGTGTAGATTGTGCACTGATATTTCCATCACTTATCTATGAAACAACACTAGCTAAGCATCCTAGAATACTTGGCTAGGTCTAAATTAAAAGTAAATTACTAATAACACAAATTTTCCTTATAAAATGAATTCTAGGAATATTCTGCAACAACCTTAAAAAAATTGTATCTTTATATTATGAATATGAGAGTACTTCAATAAGTTTTTGGAAAGATTTGTATTATCTTTTAGTTCTATTTTTCCACAAATTTTTTGAAGTACCCTCGTATATATAGTGGCCTATTGTGTTTGAATCATTGTACAATATCAGCTCTATCCACTTTTTTAAGAGTACAGGTTTGGGGACCTTAAGTACAAATAAGATCATAATACAAAATGTTTATAAATAATTCAGTATGTTTTCTTTCATCTTTGCTCTGAAACTTCAAATATATATGTTCACAATAATCTAAGTTACTTATGTTGCTAATCATAAATATTTCATGTCTAGTTGATTTCCGTGGAATGCCTATTACTACCATCCTCTCGAGCCATATTAAGTTGTCATGCAAATTGTAATTTAGTCCTAATTATACACTCTTCCCTAAAGCTTCATTCCTTTCCAACTCATTTTTGAGTGATGAGACATATATATTTTTTAAGTCCCAAGGTTGCTATTGGTCAATTTTTGGAACGTGGACTTTGGGTTGCTTTTCCAATATTGTTGGGTTTTAAAAAAGACATTGCCATCTTTCTTTCCTGACTTTTTTCTAATGATGGAGGGTACTCACCCGTGAAAGGACTGCTCTCTGATCAAGGAATGACACAACTATGTTAATTTCTAAGGAGATTGCATTTTTGATCTGGAGTATATGCTAATGAATACAGAGGTTATCACACTTATTGCCTTATAAGTAAGTAAATGAACAACTGGTACCTTTATTAGGAGACTTCAGAAAATGGGTTAATTTTCACCACATATATAGTCAAAGATGTGATTTGAAGGTATATACCAAGTAGAAAAACATGTCACTTGCTCATATCTTGATCATAGTAATTAATTAAATATTACCTTTTGGTTCTTTTAATTGCTGTGAACCTAATTATTCAATTGTCAACAGTATCATAGACAATTGATTCTCTCAGAAAACCACTTTGGGTCCAGCTGTCGGGAGAATGGGAATGCCTTATTTCCCCCAACTCTAGGCATTTCCACTAAAGCATAATCAGATTCCCTCCAACCCTAGGGCTGTTTGCAGTTTGAATGTCAGGAACAGCTGTGGAATCCAGAAGGTGTTCAGTAGGATTCTCCTAACAGGAAGACGTTTTGGGGAGTCTTGGGGTGAGGCATAGATTTGGAATAGATAAGGGAGATAGCATAGCTCTACAACAGTGTTCAATAATACACAGCTGTTCTGGGGGCGAGGAGTGTGTCAACAAATCCCTCACGTATTAAAATTTTAAATTTAATATCATATTTGAAAAGGTTGAAATAAAGTATGCATTGCATGCAAACTAGATTATGTATGGAAATTGACATACTCAGCTAGAAAATAAAATTGATAAAGGGAGTATATTCAGTCATACTAAAAAGGAGATATCTGGCTGGTAGTTTTTGGTAATATTTACTTTACTATAGAAATATAGAAAACAGTCCTTTATTTCATGTTTTAAGCACTTTAACTCAAGGGATTTCCTCTGTCAATTGCTGGCTTATTTGCATTTATATGGTAAAATGTTGCCATCGTGTGGCCAGTGTATCCATCACACCTTCCTCTTTCCTCTGGGAGAGACTATTTTTGGCTGTTTTTATACGGTATTTTTATATGGTGTTTGGGTCAGATATGCTGTCTATTGGGGTCATTATTTTAAGAAAATAACAAATATTTAAGCATATTAATTTAAGATGGCATGAAAATAAGTTTGCCGTTATTGTCACACAATTGCATTTTAATCTGCATGTTCTGGAGCTCTTAGAATTTCCTGTTTTTATGGGCAAACTATTCAAGTTACAAATCTAAAACTATTTGGAAGTGCTCTCTAAGAGTCCAGGTTTTTTGTTTTTTGTTTTTGTTTGTTTTTTAAAAAAATATTTTTAGCTGCTCTGAAAATTACCACATTATCAAAATGTCCAGTTATTTGTATACAATTTGGTAACTATTTCTAATGCATACCCCATTTTAAACAATAGGGGGCATTATGATGTCATGTTTTTGGTTTTCTCTGTGAAAAGTGATTTATTTACTAGTAAAAACCCTAGTGTTTCTTATTGATAAGAATACTTCTTTAAATTCAAAAGCATATTTGTTTTATTTTGACAGTACTGGCAATAAATATCAGCCTCATTATATATTTTGGGGGGATCTAATTTGTTAAGAGAAAAATAGCATGCCAGTTTATCGCTATTTTAATATGTATATATTTCTAAATTGATATAAGAATCCAAATAAATTTATATTTAATCCACAGATAATAGTTTAAAAATATGACTTGCTTCCTCTTTAAAATGTGAAATTTTACCATTTTCAAGCGTTTTAAAATTTCTTTTTCATTATGTATTATCATGAATGGAAACTTTTTAGAGTTAAACTTTAAGGTTAAAAATCATGAAACTATGTGCTTAGCTTTATGAAAATTTGGAATCTTTAGACAAGTAGGGTACAAACTGTTAAAACAAAAATATTTTCAAAGTTATTTAATTTTCTGAAATTAGTTAAGTTGTTTCAATGTATGATATTTGGATATTTTATCTCTTCAAGGTTTATGTAGGATTTAAGTTTCAGATAGAACTTCAGGTGAAACAGGATTTAGTAGATTAAATATTTAAGTTCAAAATTGAAGGTTTTGGATAAAAAAATGTCACTGGAAAGCATCTCTTTCATGTATCTTCAAGCAGATATAAGGAAACTGAGGGTAAGATATCTCCTCTGTCTAAGAACAGGATTTGTGTCTCCATCCAAAATGGTGTAACAGTTGTCAATTCTCTCAAGTTATGTTGAATTTTTATATATATATGCAAACACACATATATATGTATGTATGTCTATACACATTACTTTACATCACAACACTCTATCTCTTTATTAAAAAAACACTAAATAATAGTCTAAAGTCAACTTTTAATTTGTTTTCCCAGTCTCAGTCCCTTTTTTCAGATAAAGTTAATCATCATTATGAATTTGTTGTATATGCTGAGTTTTTAATGATTCAGGTAAAGGGGACTATGATGTATCTTTTTAACATACTTCTAGGCATTAGGAGCCATATTTAGCAGATAATTTTTATATCTATGTTTTTAAACATAAGGTTGAAATTAGCTATGATGAGAGTATTTACACCATGAAAATCATCAAACTCTACAAATCTGGGCTTTTTTCCCTTCTGCTGGGGAGTTTGTTCCTAGTATACCAGTGCATGTTTCTTATCTGGACTCATATTGGTATTTTGATTTGAAAATGTCTTTTTGGGAAAGTTTTTCCTACCCATTGTAGTATGTTTAGCATCCCAAGTCCCTGCCCATGAAGTAACAATAGCAAACTCTAGTCTCTAAATCCAGTAAAGATAGCCCCACAGATTTCCAAATGTTCTCAAAAAGGATATCACCCTTTGTAAGTGACACCAACTCCTAGCGGGATGACTAAGCAGTATGTGGCGTGCAGTAATGACAGCTGTCAGCCTGGGTCAGAACTTAGATACAGAGACACTGTGACAAGTTAGGTTTAGAACAGTAAATTGGACCCACTGCTAAACGGATTTAAATTACAGTCTACACTCTTTAAATTCTTGGTCACATTGTCGGTCTGCATAATTGAAATGACCAGAATGTTGAGAAACAAAACAAGGAAACCAAATAGGAGGCTATAATTCATATCTGCTGTTTGCCAGCCAATAGCATTATTTTTCTTCTGATCACATTGTATTTCAAGTGCCCTCTAGACTCTGGAGTTGTGAAGCCCAGTGTGGTAGCCACTGGCCGCATATGGCACTGAGCAGTTGAAGGAGGCAAGTGTAATTGGGGAACTGAATTTTTAATTGAATTATGATGTGCTGAAAATGAAAAATATGCAGTGGATTTTGAAAACACTGCAAATTTAAAGAAAATGCAAAGTATCTTATTAATAATCACATATTAAGATATTAAAATGATAATATTTTGGATTTGTTGAGTTACGTAAAACATATTATACTAGTATATTATAACCAATAAATTAGTTTCACCTATTTCTTATTTTTTAATGTGACCACTAAAGCATTTAGAATTACACATGCAGCTCACACTGTATCTCCGTTGGACGGCGCTGCTCTAGATAGAGTCATCTCTTTTTTCACTGGAGTTTGTGCACTTCTGATCTTGATTCCATTCCAGCTCTAGAGGTGGGCAGGGATTCAGGCCTGGCCAACCAGAAGACTGTTCTCATCCTTTTAGAGAAGGTATTATTACCCAGTTTCAACCAGGGAGAGTGAGGCACAGGATTTTAACTCAAACTCTTGGGGAAAGAACAGCTGTCTCATTTTGCTAGAAGCCTAGAACTGGTAGCAGCTGTATTACCACCTTGATGAAACAGCCAGGCTGAAAATGAAGCCGGCACAGGAATGCCAAGACAAGAAGTGGAGAGAGGTGGATTCCTGCAGACTTTTGAATCACCTTGGGCAGGAAAGACATTTTTGGCTCAAGCCTGTTTGGGTTAAGGTTTTACTTTAAAGGCAAAAATTCCCTATAGGCACAAGGGTAACAGCACAAGGGTAAAGACAGGAGATATTTGGAGGACGGGGACTTACGGGGTGTCAGTCATAGTGCCTTCCCCTAATATGTAATATCAAGAACACAAAATCTAAGATACATTCTGTAAACATGGCTCTGTTTTGACTTAAAGAATACAAAGAGTAGAAATAGAGAAAAAGTGAAGAATGTTAAAAAAAAAAAGCTGTCTTTAAGCCAGCTTGAAGCAGGTTGGTAGACTTTAAGTGGACATTGTATTGTACAGTTTAAAGCATAAGAATGGAAATCAGACAGACGTGGACTAAAATTCCATCTCAGCTACTAGTTAGTTATGTGATTTGTGCAAGTTACAAAGAGTCCTCATCTGAAAAACTGGGATTCAAAATATTTGTCTTATTTGGCTGTAATGAGGATTAAGTTATATACTGTACAAAAAGTATTTGTCAGTGCTTCTGACACTGTGGTCAATATACAGTGGAGTTTTAATATCACTGTGACATTAGCAACCATTTTTTGTTACTTAGGCAGGCACTAAATATTAATTCTGAGAAGATTTAAAAAGTCCTATGTATTAAATCTCTGGCATTCTTATCTGAAATACAGTACAAAGGTATCTTATAACCAAGAAGCATCATTTTAAAATCTAGAGGTAAGGTTTATTATTTGATTTCCAAATTAATAAACTAAACAGCTTGGATTTTTCAATGTTTTTGGACTTATTTTTCTCTTATTTATGTACAAGTTAATGCAGTAAACTATATAAAATGTAAACATAAAGGAGTAAGCCTCAAAATGAAATAATTCATTTTAAAATTTTTGTGTGCTTGTTATAGTTCTGTGCATTCTTTCATACTTAAGATAAATATAAATGATGTTGACTTATTGATGTCATCTGATCAGCATTTCAAAGTGACTCTTCTAAGTTTTCTATGTGACCTTCGAATTTGTCTTTATTTAACCTTGGTGGATAAATCCTACTGTATAATTAATAAAATTTCAAATTATGATATATATTTTAAGCTCTAAACTAGAAATATATTGATAGCAATTAATATATATGTCAGGGCTACTGAAAAGAGCCTTATATAATCAACCACTTAGCCATCTCTGCTTGTTTTATAAAAGGGACCCATAAATTCACAGCTTAGTCACTATGAGTCTGTACAAATATTGTTGACCAGCTTTGAGTCAAATGAAAACATTTACTTATTAGTCAATTGTTTTCTGATATGTAAACTTTTACAAAGTATCATGTTTTTATTTTTGGTAAATTATAATTTATTTTGGATAATCTAAGTTTTAATTAAATCTTCATTCCTCAGTGATCATGAAATATTTCAATTTTTAAGGGTTTATTAACTTCTAGATTTTTAAAAATCTATTTTTTAAATTATAAAGGTAACATAGAAAAATAATTAATGACCATGCTATGGTCTTACTTCTGTCCTCTGATCTGCTTATAATATTGAAAAGTTTTTCCAAAATGTTTCCTCTTCCTCTGATTGGGTCCAACAGAGTGGATCACTGGGAAAAAGATAGAGTTGAAAAATGTTTTATTTAATAAAAGTTAACTGGAATAAGACAAGATTTCTTATTATGATAGAAATTTATCCGGAGGCCCCAAAAATAATGTTGAAAAAAATGAGTCCTCTGTAACATACTGGTTATATTCAAGTCAGATACAAGCTACTAAACAAGCAGAGATAGTTCAGAGCTCTTGACACCAACAAAAACATTACCAGGTGGAAGAAAGAAAGATAGGTCCTTCTAATTGTATAATAGTGGAAGGATACTTGCATAATTACAGGGCTACAGTGACAGCTGCATACAATGTCCGCTATCATGCACTGCAGGCGGTAATTTACCCATGTGCTTCCCATTCATTTGAATGGAAAACAGTAGGGGGTGGCCCTTCCGAATCCTATATAATTGCAGACATTTAAAGCAACTATCACTGAAGATTTCTTGTTTTAATATTGTGTAAAAATATGGCTTATTTTTTTATACTGGACTTTCCTACCCAAAAGAGCTTTTAAGTACTATGTTTAAAGTATTTGTCTCCTTACTTTTCCTCTGAAATTATTACTTTATTATTTTCATATTCCAAGGCACGCGTGAGGGGTAACAACAATGAAATCTTTCTAATTTTCTAATGAAAATACTGGATAAAATCTTGTCTTTTCATTAACATTTCTAAGTGTGGTAAGAACAGTAGCATAAAAAAGCTAGATATCAAATATATTTTGAGTTCAGTTGTATTTTGTAAAATTGACTTCAGTAGACATTTTATTTGCAATTTTTTTTTTTTTTTTTTTTAAAGATGACCGGTAAGGGGATCTTAACCCTTGACTTGGTGTTGTCAGCACCATGCTCACCCATTGAGCTAACCGGCCATCCCAAATGGGATCCAAACCCGTGGCCTTGGTGTTATCAGCACCACACTCTCCCAAGTGAGCCATGGGCTGGCCCTTCTATTTGCAAGTATTTTTGAAATGCTTTTAATATCCATTTACTTACATGGAAGTTCCTGGCTCTCTAATCTCAAACTGAGAAAAGACCTGAGGACTATCAAATAAACGGAATGCTTCTCATACAACTCAAACTGCTGGCTCAAGACTTTAAGGTCAAAGCCATGCATTTATCTTCAGGAAAGGAGCTTTGCTTTTGTTCAAAAGCTCTTTTCTCTTAGCATGCAATTCTTAAAAACAAACAAATAAAGTAACAGCTTTATTACCTAATATAGAGGCAAATAGAAATATCAAAGGAGAAAAGATGAGATAGGAAAAAAAAAAAAAGATTTCTTTTGTCATGTACCAACTCAACGGGCATTTTAACTGCTTTCTGTAGGCTATCCCAGTCCTCTCATCCTCTGGTTTCCCAGAACACTTTTTAAAAATAAATTGACTTCATAATCAGGGTTGATATTAAAAATATTTAATAAGTGATACATATGCTGGCCAAGTGCAGGAGCAAAAAGGCCTGTAACTCCTCATGTGTGCTGGTCAGTAGCTCTTTAGTTGCTGAATTCTCGAGAACTCCAGGGTGTCCCAGCACACTAGCTGCTGGAGTGACTGGAAAGTGCTCAGGTAATGAGGGCGGTAGTTGTTTGCCAAGCAATACGGAAATATATGCTATTTTAACAACCTAAGGATGAATGGGTATAGGGCCTATTTCATATTCATCTTAATATTCCCAATGAAAGAGGACTAGGCAGGTTGTTGGTAACACAATAAGTGCTATAGTCTTTAGATTTAATGTACTTCTTACCAGAAATTTAGCAACAATTTAGATTCATATCAATGTATATTTTACATTGATAAAAAAGTTCTTTCCCTATAATTTTCCTAAAGTAGGAGAAAATGAATGATTCTAACATAGACAGGTGGAGAGAAGAGGACATTAGAGCTATGGGACTCAGCTTGGCCAAGCAAATTTTGGCTTACAAATTCTTTTTACGAGGCATTTGTTCTCGCAGTTAAACAGAGATTCCAAAGAGATGGAAGTGAGCTGATAAAAGTAAAGTGCATTATTTTAACAGTCGTGGTGTCCTGCTATTAATTAAATAAAACAAGAACATTTTGGAATGCTTTGGGTTTCATTTGTTGTTCTTTGAATAGTCAAAATTAAGTTTTGTTATCATTTACCTCTTGTCTCCTTGCCTATTGTTGTCCTATTTAGTGCAAGGGATGAATGAATGCAAGTTTGTGGAAGAAACTAAGGTTTGAGTGAGGAAAAAATTCTAATTATGACAAAGCTTACAGAATGTCAAAAGTTGTCTGCTTATTTTAATCTATAATTTGTAATCGGTACAGATAATAATCTCTAAATAATGAAAGGCCACATGTAACACACACAATATGGATTATTTTGCATAATTTTTTAAGAAACTGAATTATACAATGAGGCATGTTTTAGATATTTGCTGTTGAAGGTGGGACGGATATAGTGAACATTTACGTTTTAATTGTAATCATGGTAGGTAAGGTTCTTTTCACTGTATATTGCATTGAAATGATAAAGTTGGTGAGCAGAACTTAAACAAACCATCCAATTCATTATAAAATGTAGGGTTCATTAATACAGATTTCTACTCTACTTAAAGAAAGGGAGAACATAGCTTACTTCTACTACCAGCTCAATTTTTTTTCTCCACTGTAAATGGTCATCTCTAAGTTTCAAACTACAGTGGACATGCAATTTGGCATTTTGTTGTTTTCATTTCTACTCTAATTCATACCGTTTAGGAAATTAAGATATTCTTTCCTTCCTTATTTCCTTTCTTCCTTCCTTCCTCTCTTCTGTCCTCCCTTCCTTTGGTTCTTTTGTTCTTTCATTTTTATTTTGCATAGCTTTATTGAGTCCTAACTTGTCGGGGTCCTCTCTCGGTCAGCCAGGCCCGGGCTCCGGATTTCCCTGGCCATGGCCAAGAGTGATCCCCGGCAGACTCCTTATCCCCCCCAGGCAGGACCAGATAAGTTACCCTCTGCGGCGTATGCCAAAGAAGGATATCCGAAGGTGGGTGAGTGCACTGCCCGCCTATTCAGCCCGCAAAGGAACACTTAGATGCGGTGGGGGTTCCCTCAAGCAGTTCCGTTTATTGTCTTTTAAGCACTTGTATTTATATTTAAGCAAGCGGGGATTTCCACACTGAGAGCCAATCACTGGAAAGGTCACACGTGCATGCGCCTTACTTTCCTATGCTTAGCCTGCTGATTACGCACTGATCACGAGTGCGCAAAAGCGCAACTACCAATAAAAATTTTTGCGTAACTAAAAGTGACACCCCCCCTTTGCTTCCTCTAGGTGCCATCTTGTGTGGATCATGCGGGTGGGGAACTTAAACAGCTGCCATTTGGTGTGGCCTCCTTTCACCCTAGCAATTGCTATAGCAAGTGAAGCGGTTGCAGTCCAACACTAACTGACATACAATAAATTACTGTATATAATGTGTACATTTTGATGTTTTGACACATATGTCATGAACATATTCATAACCCCCAAAAGTTTCCTCGTGACCCTTTGTAATCCTTCCCTCACACTCATCCTACCTCCCATGCCTGAGCATCCACCGAATACTATAGAAGTTTTCTTATTTTGATAATTTGGTATTGTAGATTCTAATTTTTATAAAGGAACTTGAATGCCTAGTTTAATTTACTCACATTTAGCATGCAGGTGGTTTGACTTTATACAGTAAGAGGAATAACAAAGTAATTCAATCAAATGCCTATGAGCTAAAAAAGTCAAAATAAATGTGCTCCTTTCATAATGGTAGTGGCCGTTCTATAACTATAGAAAACTAATTGTTTATATTTAATGTCTTTAAGTAACTACTCAGAAAAACAGATTTTGGCACATTGTGTTTTCTCAAGTTCAATAAGCTATTAGTAAAACCAGAATTTCCAGCCTTACATTAAAATGTTTATTTGTAGACCAGGACGTCGTGGATAAAGTTAAAGTAAATATCGACTTTCTCTAATGGGGTCTAGTATTTTTTGTTACTAAAAATTAAATAATTCTCATAGGTGTTTTAGGGTACCCTTTATTTTTTAACATTTTGATTTTTCTCTCTTTTCGTTACTTTGTAATTTGGGCCAAAAGGTAAAAAAGTGTACTCCCTGGTGTGTATTTTAGGCATTGTACCACTCACTGCCTGGTTTCCAGTAAAGAGGCGAGGGTAGAGCAGTTAGTTTCTGTCCTGTCGTGGGAGTGTAGAAATCAGGATTTGCGTATGTCTCTACGTGTATGTGTTTGTGAACACATGGAATTAGAATAGAAACAGAACTTAGTTGCTGGGACGTCTGTTTCTATGTTTATAAAATGAGAATAATAGTTACAAAATTGTGTTGAGGAAGAGAGCAAGTGTGTAAAATAACCTGGCACATACTTTGTAGCATTTAGAATGTTAGCTATTATTATTAGTTAAAACCTTTATATTTTAATGGCATTTGAATCCAAATGTACACATATCTCTCATCTCCAGCCTACTTGCCCTTTAGAAAATGGCTATTGATTCTTTGAACTCTGGAAGCTAAAGCTGTATCTGGTTAAGAAAATTTCCTGGATTGGCAGGCTATTGAGTTAGCTGCCTGGAAACAGCCGTGAGAGAGTCACCTCTGATTAGAACTGACATCCAAGACTTTTAAAATGAGTTCCTTCCCAGCCTGCTCATGTACTCCACTTTATTGTTTATAGAATTGCAAACCTTGTTACTCAAAATAGCACAGACACTACATTTACTTTCTGCTGACAATTAATACAATTAAGAATAATTAAAAGTTCAGGCACTACTAATTTCCTAATAATGTGTCCTAGAAGCTGATACACCTACAAGGATTTAAAATGATGCTAATTCCACATGGTCTGGAGACTGGTGCTCCATCCTTGAATTGTTTGTTTCTTTCCTGAGGAGATAAGAGCAGAAATTGAGAGTGCCATAATGTGAAAGTTCATGACGTAATATTTAACAAAAGTGTTGCTCTGGGAGGGAGAACTCCTGCTCTTCCACACGGGAATTCCGGAAGCACTGATTAGAGGAAGTCTGTATGCATAAGCTGGTAACCGTTTACGTGGTCTGACATCTTAAGACCTGGATTGCCCTCAAATCTGTCCCCAAGCACCTGTTATTAAATCTGATTTTATAATTAGAATTTTGTTTCTTAAGGTTGTAGACTTAAAAAAAGATCAGAGTTTAAGATCCTTTTATAATAGTTCAAATATTTCTGAGAAGGAAGGTAGGGACTAACATTTACTGAACAACTACTGAGTTATTTGCACATTTGTTATTATAATTTTGCAAAATGCTAGCATAATTCCCTGAAAGAGTTTAGTTTTCATGAAGGCCTCTTAGAAGCATGGTAAGAAAATGTTAACAGAGAATAGAAGTGTACTGAATGGGTGTGTGTATGTGTGTGTGTCAGGAGGAGGAGGCAGTTACAGGATTCCAAATCAGACGGAGTGGCCTCCTGGTTTTGCCCTGTGTGTATCTCCTCAGAGGTTCTGTCTACTGGACCACTTTGAGTTCACATGAAATAGCACAACTCTGGGCGTGTTCTTGCTGATACTGTGCTGTTTGCCAGCCCACGGAGAAGGCGAGAATGGAGGTGAAACTGTGTATCTGATTCCACACATATGCAGAGGGAGCCGGGCCTTCTTTCCCACTGATCTTCACTTGTCATTCTTTCTGTAAAATTGCACCATGGCTTACCTTGCGATTTTCTCATTTCCTAGATATTTCAGGGAGTGAGATCTATGTGGAAATATACTGAGCTATCAGAATACCAAAGGAAGTCATGTATTCTGGACTAGCTATTTTAGTTCAAATATAACATATTTCCTATTTTCTCTTGAGAATGTTTGCCTGATGTTTCAGGCAGAATTTCAAAATGAATAGAGAAAACAAACAAAGCCTCAAGATTCTCTAAACAACAATTTCTCCTAGTAGGGTTTTAAAATATTTTCCAATTTCTTCTCATCTATGTTATGAATTTAGACCTTCTAGCTAGGTCAGAACATTCTTTTAAATTTTTGTTTCCCATTGGCAATTATAATCACTATTGTGTTGGCTTTGCTAGGAATATTTTAATAATTTAATATTAAAGGTTAATAGAATCTTTAGTACAAAGGTCAAGGCATCTGACTCTAAGGGTCAGAATGAAGGTTACCTGGCTATAAGTGTTGACATCTGTGCTATGTGAGAGTATCACATACATTGTGTTACTGAGGTGCTCAATGACAAGCACCAACTGGGAGACACATTCTCAGTAGGATATCTGAATGTCCTGTTTATTCTCTTGTAACTGATAGAAAGTTAAATTTCATGCATTTACGGGAAAAGTATCCTTTAACTAAATTTTTGCTTTGGAATAAAATATGCTGTAAAGGTAGTAAGTCACTGGATTGAATAAAGCATAACAGCTTTTTAAAAACAGCCTTCGGGGCCGGCCCGGTGGCGCACTGGGAAGCGCGGCGGCGCTCCCGCCCGAGGGTTCGGATCCCACATACAGACCGGTTCCCGCTCACTGGCTGAGCGAGGCGCGGGGGCAACATCGAGGGTTGCGATCCCGTTGCCGGTCCCCGGTCCGGTACGGGGGCAACACTGAGGGTTGCGATCCATTGCCGGACACGGAAAAAGACAAAAAGACAAAAAAATAAAAAATAAAATAAAAATAAAAATAAATAAAAACAGCCTTCTCAGGAAAGTAATTTGGATCCAGGGCTGGTATTTGTGCTAGTGCATCCTGAGCTCATTTCAATTTGGAAATGAAGAAAAAAGCATTCTTTGGGGTACAGGCTTTTTGATCATGGACTTATGAACTCTGAAGCCTTAAATAATGTCTAAACTAGAGAAATAAAACCTGTATGCAATAAGTTGAAATTGAATTTACTCTAATTAAAATGCTAATAAAATTTAGTGACAGAGTACCTTAAAAGCATGCATATTAAAATATGTGATTACTTAAGAAAATTCTGATAAATATTAAAAAGTCCAAAACTGTTTTTGCTTTAAATTCTTAAACTCAGGCATCATTTTTTTTTTGCTTCTATTTTCTTTCCTTACATCCAATTCTTTTTTCTTTTTGAGATGTACATGTATAAAATTTGTTGACCCTTGCTATATAGATACTAAACTAAACTAAAGTAATGTTCATTCTCATTTCATTTTCACAAAAGTCCTATGAGGTAATAGAGAACTTTCATCTCATCTCACTGGATGAAGAATTTTAAGCATGATATTGTGATTTATCTCCACAAATGAGGGACAAAAAATTCTAATTGTCTTATTTAAATTTATCATTAACCGATCACCTATCTCACACTACATATGGCATCAGATAAGTGAATATACTGTGGTTATTTGTAGTGAGCCCACAGCTGACCCGTATTCCCAGCTTCCCTGCAGTTAGGCTTGAAGAGGTGACAGAGTTCTAGACAAGAGAACCTGAGAGGACCGATGGAGTAGCATTTCTGGGCCATGACTTTTAAAAGCAGATGTGCCTACTTCATGTTTTATTTCACTTTTTTCAGAAGTATGAAGATCACAACAAGGTCTTTGGAGATACTGGAGCCACAATCTAGAAGGAGCCATTGTTGCTGAATTACCCTATGGAGAAAATCTGCCATTGGTCCAGGAACTCCTGCAGTAGGTGATTACATGAGCTAGAAATACATTTCTATAGTGTTAAGCTATTGAATCATTTTAGATTTATTTGTTAAAGCACCCAGTATTGTATTAACACGTTTATTTTCATCTTTTCCCTGTTTTCTTTCCCCAAATTTTATAGCATACACTGTTAGCGACACTTGACTCTCTTTCTACTGATGTAACTTAGAAGCTATAGGTTTCCATTTGCTATTGCAGTAAATGTTGGTCTTATTTTCTTTCCACCAACCTTTTCATAATTTTTGACATATGCTCATTATACAGATTATAAAATAAAGATGAATTGTGTTGTTAAAAATAGATGAAAAGCTTACTACTTCTTAATAGTTTTGTGAAAATGGTACTAATAACCTTTCGGTGCATATCATTAAAAATGCAAAATGAAGATTCGGACAAAGAATATTATAGAAATATTGTATATACATATGTTTAGTCTACTGGGTCATTTAGAGAAAATGTGATTTACGACAACTCTGCAGATGTGAAATGAATGTTGCTTTTTACTTGTGGGGAAAACTGGGGTTTATTCCTTTTTTAAAAAAAATTTTTTTTTACTGTAACATAGCTGATTGTACATATCTGTGGGGTACAGAGTTGAATATCAGTACCTGTGTGCAATATGTGATGCTCAAATCAGGATAATCAATATATTCAACATTATACAATGTAATAGTTTTTCGTGGCCCTTTACCAATTCCTCCCGTACCTTCTCCTTTTCCCACCTCTGGTAACCTCAATTCTCAGTTCTGTTCTCTCCTTTTGAAAGTTCAATATATTGTTGTGATTGTTGTATCTTTTTTATTATTATTTGTGTATTTTTTAGCTTCCACTTATGAGTTAGGGTATGTGGTATTTCTCTTTCTGTGCCTGGCTTATTTCATGAAAGATGATTTTCTTTAAGTTCATCCCTGTTGCTGCAAATGGCTGTATTGCATTCTTTTCATGGCAGAGTAGTATTCCATTGTGTATGTATAGCACATGTTCCTTATCCAGTCGTCTGTCAATAGACATTTAGGTTGGTTCCAACTCTTAGCTATTGTAAATAGAGCTGTGAAAAACATGGGAGAGCAAGTATCCCTTCAACATGACAAATTTCACTCCTTTGGGTACATACCCAGGAGTGGAATTGCTGAATGTATGGCAGTTCTATCTGTAGTTGTTTGAGGAAACTCCATATTGTTGTGCATAATTGCTGCAACAATTTATAGTCCTACCAACAGCGTAAAACAGTGATTTCTCTGCATCTTTGTCAGCATTTGTTATTCACTGTCTTTTTGATAATAACCAGTCTAACTGTGGTGAGATGATGTGTCAAGATGGTTTTGATTTGCATTTCCCTGATGCTGAGTGGTTGAGCACTTTTTAATGTGTGTGTTGGCCATTTGTATGTTTATTCAGTTCATTTGCCCATTTCTTAATTGGGTTATTTGTTTTTTTTACAGTGAAGTTGTTTGAGTTCCTTATATATTCTGGATATTAATCCCTTGTCAAATATATAGTTTGCAGATAAAATAAGTAATCCTGAATAGCAATTGATGAAATTGACAGAATAATGCATGTTTGGTTTTACTGATGTTGAAAATTTCTGTCTTGACTGTGGAGGAAAAATATCTTCCTTGGGATTGTTTGCCTTCTAAAGCATCCGAGGGTTTGGAATCATGACCAGGGAGAGAGATTCAGTCAAGTAAGAAAAAAAAGAATTAAAAAGTTAAATAAGTAAAGGAACATGTCCTAATTAAAACCACTTTTCTATCTTTTAGAAGCCCCCAAATGCACATAGATGAAAGCAGGGCTGCTTGTTTTATTAGTTGCCTGACCAATCAATACCATCCTGGAAGTAACAACTGTATAAACACAAAGCCTCCAGCAAACGCTTTGTAGAGCCACCTGCACTCTGATCTAAAATGAACCAGAATGACATTTCAAACATTCTCATGAGAAGTTTTCTACTTTCTCAGGATAGAGCATTCCACATTGCCCATAAGATTATTGGAATATGTTCAGCAGCATTTTCTCATTTCAGTATGTACAGTACAGTGTTTTCAAATTATAGAAAATATGTTTATCCTTGATTTGAACATATAAAGCTCTGATATAATTCCACTACTATTTCAAAAAGAATGTGTAAGTAATTATAATCTGTTTTTTTCCAATATAGGGTAGTGACTGACTAAGTTGTATTTTGCTATAAAATTTATCTTTTTGTGTGCTATCAGAGTCACACAAAAAATCAGGTCTTTGTACAAACCCAAACCAAGATGTGCTTAAAGTAATTAGTCGAACTTGTCAACCAAGTTTTTCCTTTGCAATAAAAAAAAAGTATTACCTATTTGTTACTGCCAAATAGCTTAGTCTGATTGGAGTTTCTAGTTGGCATTGATTTATAAGTAGTTTTTAAAATAAAAATAGCTACCAATTAATGAAAATCTTATAATAAATATTGTGGTAAAGTTTTATTCATTGACTTAGTTAATGTTCACAAAAATAATGTGAGGTGAGTACTTTCTTGATTTTAGAAGGAAACTAAAAGTTAGAAAAATTAAACAACTTTCACCAAACAACCAATAGGTTGTCTGAGTATGAGCTGGAACCCAATTCTGACTCCAAAGTATGAGTCCAAAGAGGATTTTTTTCCCACTCACTGCTATTCTCAATAGGTACATACTAACAATTGACTTGATCATCAATTTACTGAGTTTTGACCTTTTTCGTATAAGGTGAATTATGTGGTAATGTCTATGTAGTAATAAAAAGAATTCCACAGTCATTGATTAAAATAAAATCCACTGGTGAATTATATGGTGATAATTATGGAAATTTAAGTTTTCATTTCCCTGCATAGATTTTCATATGAGGCCTCTAACATTTTGTCATATAAAATAAAGTAAATATTTCAATTTGTTTAAAAATACATTTTAGTTGTAATATTAATATTATTAATTATAGTTTTAATTGTATATTAGTGAAGTGGTTGAAGTGGTTGTACATTAATGAAAATAGTAATTATTTATTTGTACTTACTGGGTGCCAGATATTAATTCACTGATTATTAATCTATTCATAAATTCATTCATTCATTGATTTATTGATCAATTTATAGGTATAGGGAACATGGTGATACAATAGATGCAGACCTCTCCTTTGCTGATTTTATAATCTAGCAGAGGAAATATACATGAAAGCTACCAATTATAGAGATAATTAATTATAATTTTCATAAATGTCAGCAAGTAGAAGTGCAGAGTGATTAGAGAGCATTGAAACCCTCACCTACTTGGGCTGAATGTAGGGTCTGGAAAACTTCTCTGAAGGAGGGACATCAAGCTAAAATATGGATGACGAGGAGAAGTTAGTTGCTAAAGGGAAAAGGATAAGGGAGAGCCCAAAAAGTTCTATCTTATTTAATTCTCTTCACTAATATATGCATTTATTGTTAACATCATGGAAGGACCAGGTTTTATGACAGGGACAGGAAGCTTATAAAATTTGGGGGAAGAGTCTCTTTAAGAATAAGAGAACAAAAATATCTTACTTTTATAAAGTTTTTCAAAACCAGAAGGGCTTGTGAACATGTCGTGAAGCCTGTGCTTCAACGTCGTTATGGTGTGTTTGCTTCGGGTGAGCCTCTTCATTTTATAGATGAGAAAGCTCAAGGCAGTAAATGATAAAGTCAGGATTCAAGTAGAGGTCTCCCTAATTCCACGACTGATGTTTCTAACAACACTGTTTTACTTCGTCAAGACAGTATCTTAGCAAAACCCAAAACTATATGAGAAGCTTAGGCCTGGTAGTGGCCACATTGTATTTGTTTCTACGTTCGCCTTCCTGCAACTCAAACATTGAAATGAAATACAAGGGTACAGTTAAACGTTCATAGAGAAACAGATTTAAAAGATAGTATAAATTTCCCCATGAACTTTTTGAAGTATAGTGGTATGTGTGTTGAACTCAACAGTTTTCTAAAAGTATGTGTTATAAAAAATTATACAAAGTTCACTTAAGAGTTAGTGAGAAAGCAGAATAGAAGGGCTTAGGGTGAGGGACACATGGGGGAAGGAATGGCAATTCAAGGAAGCTCGGCTCTGGAGAAAGGAATCTTGCCTGATGAACATGACTAGGGCAGCACAGTTTCTCCTAATTCTCAGAAACCAAGAAAAACCTTCCTGCATCCTTAAAGACTCTGATAATGTGGATCCAGGAAAATTAGCTAGAAAATTCACCTACTCATTTTTTGGGGGGAAGCCAGTAATGA
Source organism: Galeopterus variegatus (assembly GCF_000696425.1). NCBI lineage: Eukaryota > Metazoa > Chordata > Mammalia > Dermoptera > Cynocephalidae > Galeopterus > Galeopterus variegatus. The sequence goes on along the minus strand of NW_007728715.1, from coordinate 218,499 downwards.
ACAGAAATAAGGCAGATCGTGAACAATGTACTGCTACACTTCTGCTTTATCAATCCACCCTAAAAAGACTAAATAGTAATCACCTCACAGTTACATATATGTATGGCTAATGGTATATCCCATCTCCAGAAGGGGATTTCAGGAAATTCCCTTATACATTAATACACATAATTTTTACTTCTTCCATCCAGTCCCCAGTTCTCCTTACATGTTTGTGCAAGAATAAAATTCCTTTAACTGATGGCAATTTTTTTTTATCCCACTAACTAAGAGAAAGTCTCAAAATGTAAATGCCAGACTGCCATCTCATGAAACCCTTTTAGCTGAAACTCATTTACTGTAATCAGAAATAGTCAATCCTTTCTGGATTTAATCAACCCAGAAGGATGTTGCAAGGAAAAGGACCAAAGCTGGCTGACCCTGAAGCTTGAAGCAAGATACTGACTCAGAAAGGTAAGTGTGATGTAAACGAATCTTGCATTCCATGATTCACAATTTTACCTGGGATTTTCATGTTAACTTACACGTGTGTACACAATGTAAGCTGTATATACAGATATTTTTGGCAAGCATGGTAATAGATGTATGTTGTTAGGTTGAAATGCTTTTAGGTCTCATGAATACAGCTAAGCTGCTTCAAGTTACTTTTGGAGCTCTCCCCATCACTCCCTTTTCTTAAAGCAGTCAATTACATTTAGAGGAAAATCTATCCCCAGAGGATATATTTGAAAACAGCAATCTTCAGATTCAGACAACCAACAAACCCAATGTAGGATAAATAAAAATGAATCCACACTTAGACAAATGTTAATAAATTTATAGAATACCAAGGAAAATAAAAGATTATAAAAAAAATGCCAGAGAGAAAAGAGAAATCACCCACAAAGGAACAGCAATTAGAATAAAGAATGATTTGTCGATAGCAACTCTGGAAGCTGGAAGAGAAGGAATAATATCTTCAAAGAGCTGAGAGAAATTAACTGTCAACCTACATTTCCGGCAAAAGTATCTTTCAAGAATAAAAAGAAAATCAACATATTTTCAGAAAAATAAACACTGAGCTTACTACCAATAGACTCTCACTTAAAACCAATCCTAAAAGATATTTTTAGGAAGAATAGATTGAGTATAGATATAAACCCTAATGGTGAGCAAGGGTAACTAACACTAACTGATAAAACAATAATGATTTTTGTATATAATGTGTATTTATAATATATATTTAAAAGCCTCATTCCAACAAAATGTTCAGTCCCGCCACTGGAATTTCTAGTCTGTTCATGCTGATACTTTTCCTCTGCCCTCTTTTCCTTATTTCCACAGCTTAAGCATTGTAAACACCCCGTGTATATATCGTCTTCGCTTTTGCCTTTACTGACCTTGCTTTTCATGGCAAAGCAGGTATATAGTTTAATCTAACACTACCCACTCCATGCCTGCATCTCCATAGCTGAATTGCAGGAGAAAAACAAACTGCCATGCTGATTAATTTTGTTTTTAAATTAATGACAACAAACAAAAGTAATAAAAAAAGCAATAATGCTTTATTTCCATAGTCTATTCTTTCTACCACTGTCTTATCTGCCTATTGCTTATTTTTCTCTCTTTTCATCTTCATCACCTCCAGTGTAGTAGCCTCATTCTCTGTTGCTAATATTATTTCCTATTTCACTGGGAAAAATCAAAACATTTTAAAGAAAATTTTGTACCTATCATTGTCATCCCCAAAGTGACTTCTCACTTATTACCATCCATGCTCCTACCTGAAATGACTCTTCCCTCTGGTGTGTGCTAGATCTCATCCCCTCTCCCCTACACAAGGACATCACTTCAACCAATTTTTTTCTCTGTCCTATATAATCAATTTTTCCTTTTCTAACAGAAAAATGCACATATTTTAAGTGTACAGCTTGCTGGCTTTTCACAAATTGAACACACTCATGAAAACAGTATCCAGAACATAACATTAACAGCATCTCAGAGAGTGTCCTTGTGTCTCCTTCCAGAAGTTCCCCTAAATTGTCAATTTTCCTGAGCTGTGACCCCATAGATTGTTTTGTGTGCTGTGTCTGTGTGTTTACGTAAATGGAGTCATAGAGTATGCACTCTTTGTATCTACATTCTTTTGCTCAACACTACATTAGTGAGATACACATTTTATTTTTTTAAATAATATATCCATTCTCTTTTAAATACACTCTAATTAGACTTTTTTCCCCAGCCCTCCACCAGGACTATTATTATCAATTCAAAAATAACTTCACATTGCTCAATGCAATGATCCAATATCATCTTACTTTACCAACTTGATCTCTTATTTATTAATTTATTTATACACTTATATATGTTCTTCAACTGGCTGTTAGAACACTTCCTTTTTTATGCTCATGTTCGATACATTTATTTATTTATTTATTTATTTATTAGTTTTTAGTTTTTTGGGGGGGGCCACAAAACAAATCTTAATATATTTAGAAAGACTAATATCATAGAAAATATGTTCTCTGACCACAAGAACAAAAGGAAATTTAGAAAATTCACAAACCTGTGGAAATTAAACAACTCTCCTAAATAAACAGTGGGTAAAAAGAAAAATCACAGAGAAATTAGAGAGTACTTTGAGATAAATATGGAAGTGCAACATATCAAAATATAGGGCAAAGGGTCATGCAGTGCTTAGAGGAAAATTTTTACTTGTAAAACCTATATTAAAAATAAGAACAATCTCAAATCAATGATGTAAACTTCTACCTTAAGAACACAGAAAAAGAAGAGCAAACTAAATCAAAAGTAATATACGTAGTAAATAACAAAGATTACAACAGAAATATATGAAATAGGGAATTAAAAACAATGGATAAAATCAGCAAAACCAAAAGTTGATTCTTTAAAAAGATCAACAAAATTTGTAAGCTTTTATCTAGACTGACCAAAAAAAAAAAAAAAAAAGGAAGAAAGAAAAAATGGGGAGAAGACTGAAATTACTAAAATCAGAAATAAAGCAGGGGCACTATTACATTGTCAATGTTTTTTTGTGGTGGGAAGATTTAGTTCCTTTCTCTTTCTCACTTGTGTCTTTGTAAAACCTGTGGGTTTTGTTCTTTCTTATGTATTCATGGTATGGTGGTGATTATCATTTTTTGGATTCAAAATGCAGGACTTCCTTTAGGATTTCTTGCAGGTCTGGTCACGTGGTGGTGAGTTCCTGCAGTTTTGGTTTGTTTGGGAAATACATGATTTTTCACTCATTTCTGAAGGGTAGCCTTGATGGGTATAGTAATCTTTGCTGGTAGATCTTTTCTTTTAGTGTTTTAAATATATTATCCAATTTTTTTCTGGCCTATAGAGTTTGTGTTGAGAAGTCTGCTGTTAGTCTGATAGGGGTTCCCTCATAGGTGACTTGATGCTTTTCTCTTGCTTCTTTTAAGATTCTCTGTTTGTCTTTGAGCTTTGCTGGTTTGACTGTAATGTATCGTGGAGAAGATCTTTTTGGGTTGAATCTGTTTGGGGATCTTTGAGCCTCCTGCATCTGGAGATCCATGTCTCTTTCTATACCTTGGAAGTTTTCTGTTATTATTTCATTTAATAGTTTTTTCACACCTTTTCATTTCTCCTCCCCTTGCTCTTCTCCCCATGATTTGAATGTTTGTGCATTAAGGTTGTCTGTTAGTTCTCTCAGATTTTCTTCATTTTAAAAAATTCTTTTCTGCCCCCCCCCCTTTTTTTGTCTGCCTGGGTTATTTCAAAAAGACTATTTTCAAGATCAGAAATTTTTTCTTCTGCTTCTTCTAGTCTGCTGCTTAAACTATTGGGTTTTTTAAAAATTATTTTTTATTTTGTTGAGTGAATCTTTCAGTTCCGTGAGTTCTGCTACATTCTTTTTTTTTTTTTTTTTTTTTTTTTTTTTTTTTTTTTCCTTT